>NC_140977.1:57501283-57688783 GCF_056783735.1 Eptatretus burgeri
AGATTAATCAAGCCTTCAGGGTTTAATAACTAGGCCAGCCCAACATTTGAGTAGTAACTGAGTCATATGGTTAACAGAGTTAACTGAGCAGGTGAATTAAGCTTTTTAGGGTTAACTTAACCACATGGTTATCTAAGCGAGTGAGCCCAAACCTTGAGAATTAACTAAGCGTGTTGACTGAGCCCCAGGGTTGACCGAGCAAGTTAAGCAAGTTTTTAGGCCTCACCGAGATGCAGGTTCTCCCAGCATAATGTTCTTTGTGAAGTCCATAGATCAGTGGTTCATAACCTTTTTCTCAACAATGACCTTTGCCGGTCTGCAGTGCTCAGTTAACCGCAGTCTGCAGTGCTCACTTTGCCGGTCAGTCAGTGTTCAGTTGCCGGTCCAGTAAATGACCGCGGACCGCCAAATTGGAACCACATAATTTATGGTCTTTACTGTCTAGACTTCAGCATGTCATCCATCTCCAATAACTTTTTGCAGTAATATTTTGTTTTGTTTTTAAAAGTATTAAATGTAACATGAACAACAGTCAAGGAATCCTTATGACAATCATGAACCAGTATTTGTGTGTATATGTTTGTGTGTGTGTGTGTGTGTGTGTGTGTGTGTGTGTGTGTGTGTGTGTGTGTGTGTGTGTGTGTGTGTGTGTGTGTGTGTGTGTGTGTGTTTGTTTATCGTGCTACTCCTCCTACAGTTCTTGGCTGATTACATCCAGATTTGCTACATAGGATCAGCATAACCCCAATTAATGTATAGGGGGCATGTTCCAGCTTTTACCACAGATGCTCAATTGGATTGAGATGTGGTGACTGGGCAGGCCACGACAGTAAGCTGAATTCACTGTCATGTTTGTGGAACCATTCCTGGAGAATCCTCGCCTTGTGGCTTGGGGCATTATCCTGCTGAAGAAATCCATTCCCAGATGGACACACTGCTGCCATGAAGGGATGCACCTGATTGGCAATGATGTTCAGATATCCTGTGGCATTCAAACCTTGCTCCACTTTTATCAAGGGGCCGAATGTGTGCCATGAAAGCACATCCCACACCATCACACCACCACCACCGCCACCACCACCACCAGCATGCAATGTTGACACACGGCATGATGGATGCATGTACTCATGTGGTTTTCTCCACACCCTAGACCTCCCATCAGCATGAAACAGCAGGAACCAGGATTCATCAGACGAGGCAATGTTTTTCCAATGCTCCAGTGTCCAGCGTGTTCGTTCCATAACCCACTGCAATCGCAGGTTCTTGTTTTTTGCTGAAAGGAGTGGAACTCTGAACGGTCGTTGGCTGCCATACCCCATTCGTGTCACGGTACGACGAGTTGTGCATTCTTTCATGGGTCTTTCAGCACCAAAACTGTACTGGGCTGTCTGTTGACTGACTGGAGCCCGTCTGTTGCTCTGCACAATTCGTGTCGGCCTCCTTTGGCCTCTTTCATCAATGAGCCGTTTTTGACCACTACCATTGGCTGGATGTCCTTTGGGTGGTGGACCATTCTTGATTAACACAGGAAACTGTTGAGCATGAAAAACCCAGCAGTGTTGCAGTTCTTGATACACTCAAACCGGTGCGCCTGGCAACTACTACCACACCCCGTTAAAAGGCATTTAAACCTTGTCTTTCCCATTCACTCTCTGAATGGCACACACAAACAATCCATGTCTCAAGGGTTAAAAATCCTTATTTAACCTGTCTCCTCCTCTTCATCTACACTGATTGAAATTGATTTAGCAGGTGCAATCAATACGGGATTATAGCTTTCACCTGGATTCACTTGATCAGCCGATTTCATGGAAAGAGCAGGTATTCTCAATGTTTTGTACACTGAGTGCGTATATCTATACTCGTGTGTGTGTGTGTGTGTGTGTGTGTGTGTCTGTGTGTCTGTGTGTGTGTGTGTGTGTCAGTGTGTCTCCCCAATAACTCCAAAAACCATGAAACTTAGCAGCCTGAAACTTTGCAGGCACACAAAGAAAACTCCAAGGAAGTGCATGACCGAAAACTGGATGTTTGGGGGGTAATTAAAACACCCCTTTTGAAGACAATTAACGGCCGTATTCAATTATATCCTTTGTCAGCCGCATTCTTGGTCACCGCTCTCCATGGGGTCTTCAGGCGTATCCGACATAACCTCGCTGGGGTCTGAAGTCATCATGTTTTTTGGTCTACTAAACTATGCCTTGACTTGGAACAGGCCACAATGATTTCTTAATGATAAAGTTTTTCTTTTTTTCACTTTCCTCACTCATATTATCGAATGTCTGTTCATCATAGCTACGAATCGCTGGGTACATTGCAATGCTTATAAATGCCCGGAGACGCCAGCGTTCTTGGCTTTATTCCATTTTTGCACATGCCATAACCTCGAGAATCTCTTAAACAAAGCTGAATTACAAAATTTAAGCTCCAGAATCAACCTTAGAAGCAGTTCTGACTCCAGAAAAAGTGTTCATTTGTCCAATTCGGACATATTTGACATTTTGGGCGTCTCTGGAAGGTGTATAATTAACATGACAGTTCGGTGATTGTTCCTCGTATGCCAAGCGAGCCGTTTCTTATCAACTGTTTCGTTGGAGTGCGTAAGCCACTTGGCGAGCGCTCTACAATATTCGCACTCTCACGGAATACCGTATGTCGATTGATTTGAACAAAGTTCAGGGGTTACTCACATGCGATGTTGGCCACCTGTTGTTCTGCAGTGCAACAGGCAGTTGCTGGCTTCCTGAAAAGTGAAATTATACTTTCCACGACCTCCATCATTCTCGTGTTTGGAGTTCCTCCATATTGGTTCGAGCTGTGAAAAGCGTTGACTGACATTTTGTGGTTTCTTTGGATTGATTTTTTTTTTTAATGTTGAATGCTTCAGTCACAGACTGAATATTCCTCATCGAGGCCAAGCCTTAAATAAAAGAACTGCATTGATAGAAAAGTAAGGAAAGAGAGAATTGTCGAAGAGTGTTTGAGAAAGTAAAAAATCTGCTTTTTGAAAAGGGGAAGGTCATAAGTGTTTGGGAAGACGTGAGAAAGTAAAGAGTTCCAGAGTAGAGTTTGGCAGTGGAGGGGAAGAAACAAACATCATAATAGCACACCCTTGAATTTCCAATGGCCACACAATAATCATGTGATGTCGTGGCTTGTCGAGTATTCCTTGGTCTCGCTAACGGTGGAGGTACACAAGCAGCAAGTTCTTGCGAGCAGAAACTGAAGTAATATCTGTAGAAAAGAGAAAGAGAGCCTACTGTACGGCATAATTTGTGCGGGTCTAGTTTTGAGGTCACATTGGTAGAGGTGACAAGTTGAATAACATTGGATTCATTTCTGTCAAGTAAGTTTGTAGAGCTGGAACCTCCCCAGATGTGAGAGCAGTTCTCTACACCAGGACGAATCAATCCTTTATATAGTTGAAGCAACTGTTCAGAGGAGAAGAATCTTCGATATCTGATCAGGACTCCTAATTTCTTCGAGGCAGACTTGGCTATTTGCATTATGTGTGGATTCCAGGATAAATTTGATGTTAGAGTCATACCCAGTAGTTTAATTTGTATCACATGATGTAATTTTAGAGAGAGAGACGAGAAGAAATTGAGTTTTTGAAACATTAAACTTAACTTGATTACATTTGCCCCACTGGGAGATCTCGTCCAAATCTGAATTTAAAGAGGTGGCTGTGATGAAACGAGATGTAGATCGAGTGAGGGAAGACAGGGTAGATGGGAAAGACATGGAGGAATGTATTGTTGAGTCGTCAGCATACGAGTGTATTTGATTATTTGTGGAAGAAAGAAGGTCATTGATAAAAAAAGAAGGAAGAGTGTTGAAGACAGAATGGAACTCTGAGGGGCACCGCTTGTGATTGGGGAGGGGGTTGATGTTGAACCATCAACAATTATGGCGATAGAGTGGTCGGAGAAAAAGCTCGATATGAGAGAGTAGAGTGAAGGAGGAAAGCTGAAAGAGGGAAGCTTGGATATCAGATCACGATGGCAAACTCTGTCAAAGACTTTTGAGATATCAAGGCCTACAACAAAAGATTCCCCAAAGTTTCTCAAAGAACAGGCCCAGACATTCGTAATGTAAGAGGATATCACCTGTAGATCTTGCCTTGCAAAAGCCGTGTATGTTATTTAATTGAATTTTGTTAATTTTTCACTTGAATTCCAATTTAAAGAATTATATTTAAAAGGTAAGCCTTTGTGGTTCTCCTTTTTGTGGACTTTATCCATGCAGAACTTCGTACGGAACTTGGAACAGGCTGTGTGTGTGTGTGTGTGTGTGTGTGTGTGTGTGTGTGTGTGTGTGTGTGTGTGTGTGTGTGTGTGTGTGTGTGTGTGTGTGTGTGTGTGTGTGTGTGTGTGTTCATAAAGCATAACATATTCTTTCTGCTAACTCCCAGACCACCACCTCTCTCTCTTTGTCCCATCCTTGCTCTACCCCCTCCCAATACAGTGTACTACCCTCCTCCCACACTTCTCTCACTCCTCCCTTCTCTCACTCCTCCCTTCTCTCACTCCTCCCTTCTCTCACTCCTCTCTTCTCTCTCTCTCTCTCTCTCTCTCTCTCTCTCTCTCTCTCTCTCTCTCTCTCTCTCTCTCTCTCTCTCTCTCACACACTCCTCCCTTCACTCTCTCCCTCTCTCTCTCTCTCCCTCTCTCTCTCACTCCCTTCTCTCACTCCTCCCTTCTCTCACTCCTCCCCTCTCTCTGTCTCTCTCTGTCTCTCTCTCTGTCTGTCTCTCTCTCTGTCTCTGTGTCTCTCTCTGTCTCTCTCTCTCTCTGTCTCTCTCTGTCTCTCTCTCTGTCTGTCTCTCTCTCTGTCTCTGTGTCTCTCTCTGTCTCTGGACAGTGGTTATGTCTGGGCAGGGTTTGTTTCCAGACGTGTCCAGATGAGAGTTTGTCTTCGGACATGTCCGAGCTGTGGCGTTTGTCTCCGAATGTGCCCGGGCAGTGTTGATGTCCAGACAGGTGTTTGTTTCCAGGCGGTGTTTATGTCTGGATGGGAGTTTGTCTCTGGACGGTTCTGGGTGGTGTTTGTCTCTCCATGGTTTATCTCCGGACGCGTCTGGGCAGTGTTTATCGTATGACCAGTAGAAAATGGATTTCGGAAATTATTTTGTTTCTATCTTCACTGTTATTCTTTGTAGAATCATTTTGATGAGACAGAATGAATCTTAACGCTCCACTGCACGTCTGCCTTCCCTTCCTCTCACCTCTCGCTGCCTTCCCTTCCCCCACCCCTCCTCACTCTCCCTCCCTTCTCAATTCCCCCTTCTCACTTTTCCTCCCTCCTCATCACCCCCCCACTCCTCCTCACTTCCCCTCTATCCTTTCTCTTCCCCCCCCTCCCACTCCTCACTCTTTCCCCTCTCTCTCTCCCCCACCTCTCCCCCTCCTCCCACCCTTTCAGTTTTCCCGTCAGAGAAGCGACGGGGGTGGTATTTGCTCATATATATATATATATATATATATATATATATATATATATATATATATATATATATATTGTGTGTGTGTGTCAGTAATAGCAGCACCTTTTGTGGAAGCTGGTATTACAAATCATCTTCCGTTATCTTCTTCATAATATAATGGTACCAAAAAAAAAGAAACAATGAACAGACAAGTGTGACGAAGCATTTTTGAATTTTGATGTGGAGTATATGTTGTGATTATCGTGATTATAATAATTATACACAAGAATTATAAGGTGCATTTCCAAGAATGTTCCACAGCACATTGCTCACCATAGATGGGTAGACGAGGGTACTCCCGAGTACCCGCTAGTCAATATAATAGATAAAGCGTTTTATACTCGTTTTTTAAATAATAATTAATACTGAACAATCAATACACAGATACATGTATTTGGAAAAAAAAAAACATTTTCACAAAGGTAAATTTATTGACTTTTGTTTTTCATTGAGAAACTTGAGCATGCATTTCTCCCACAAGGTTGTCGATACGAGGCTCTGGTCTCGTCGGTGCGAGCCGCAGATTGTCGTGCACATCAAGTGTGTTTCCTTGCTTTGTCTTGATAATGGTCATAGCAGAAAACCCCGCCTTGCACAAATATCTGGTTGGAAATGGTTGAGGAGCTTTCATCGCAAGTACTGACAGTTCCTGGTATTCATTTTTCACGATGATCCAGCATTGAAGTGACTGTCCATTCTGAAATTTCAATTTTTAGGGAAGAGTCATTCTTCAGTTTGATGATTTTGTCTTCCAGTCTAGAACTGATTTCTGTGTTGGTCATTTATACTTTGAATGGGTTGATAACCCAACCATCATTGCCTTTCCATGGGTCATTCTCAGATCTGAAATGGTAATCAAATCGCAGAAACATTTTGCTCAGATGTTTCTCGATTACCAACGACAGAGGGTTGAGCATCTTTCTCCTCGCACGAGCTTGACAGATTGGAGAACATAAACAAACACTCTCCTTGTCAAAGTTAACAATTTCAGCAACCTCATTCAGTTCCTGATTCAATTTGGGTTCGGGGCTCATCTTCCTTGAAGCCAAACTCTCTCAATGGATGACGCAGTGAATAGCTTGACATGACGATGCTCTTTCCTTGACGTATGTTGTCACTCCCAAGTCCTTTCTGACCATGACTGCTGTGCTGTCTGCACATAAACTCACAAGGTTAACCTATTCTAAGCCACGACTTTGAACATGGTAATCCAATGCTTCGAAAATTGCTTTGCTATTTGTGTTTATTGGTAGGGATGTCAAAACAAGAAACTCTTCTTTGAAGTCTTCCTCATGTTCATAACGAACATAAACCAGAAAAACTGCCTGATTGGTGACGTATATTGAGTCATGAGGTTGCTGAAAGACTTTGCTGATATCATTTCACACCCAATCTGTGTTCCTCCACATCCGTCGACATTTTGTTTGTTCTCTTTGCTACTGTGTCATTTGAGACAAGGACTTGAGAGATTTTCTTGATGGCTTCTCATATAAAAACAAGTCTTGACAAATGTCTTTCATGCAGGGGAGAATTAGCACCTCAGCAATTGTGTCCGGCTTCTTTGCTTTTGAAAACCGTGGAGAAACTTTAAACGAAGCTTTGAGAGCATTCACGTTGACCTTTGATGATACACGTTTGTTTGTCAAGTTCACTTTGCTTCCTTTCAAAATAGTCTATTGGCTTAGCCTACAGTTCGTTATGCTTTGTGTGAAGATGCCTGCTAAGCTTTGCACATTTCATTGATTTAGTTGATGAAACTTCACCACATACCACACATTGAGGTTTTGAAATATCGCTTCTGTTGATTGGAATGAATCCAAATGGTGATGTATGATTCGTCATATTGGCGCTTGAAAGAGCGACGAGCTTTCTTGGTTGTTGGGGGAGATCAGTTTACAAGATTGTTTTTTGGGGGTTTTTGCATACATTGTTGAGGCTCGTATCAGAGCTAACACACAAAACATAGAACAAAGGGAGCAGGAGACAAGAGTGGTGGGAGAGGGAATCGCAAAACAGTGGGGAAGGGAGAGGGATTGGGCGGAGAGCACGGGGTAAACAATATGGACACTACAGGGACTTTCAGGAAGGAAAGCAGGGAATTTGAAGGAGGTGGTTTTGGGGTTGATGAATGGCGGTAGAAAAGATCATGGTTTTTGATGGGGGAAGATGAGAGATGCTGGTGAACGGCTGTTTTGAAGACCTGGAGAGAAGAGCAGGATTGAAGAGAGTGTGGGAGTTTACTCTGTTGTGGGATTTTATGATTTGTTCTATTAACTGACCTGGTGTAAATCCTGTTACTCAATTTGTAAGAAACAATTAATTCACTGTCCACAACAAAAAGTACATTTGATCAGAGAACATTTATTGCGCGGTACCACGGAGTCCAAAACACTGAGTTGGTAAACATCCACAATGATTTGCACTAACCAAAGCTGACATTTCCTGAGATATATATATATATATATATATATATATATATATATATATATATATATATATATATATATATATATATATATATATATATATATATACATACTGTGGAGACAAGTGGGGGAACAAAGAGAGAGAGCATGATGACCTTCAGCTGGCCTTGGTGAGAGAGGATAAGACATTAGGTTATAGGTCTTACAAAGAAATGAATATAAGGAATTGTGTATATAAAAGACAGTGAGTACATGGGTCTGATAAGCATTCGGCAAAAGAACTCAAACTGCAATATGTGTCCACTGGGTGAAAGAGAATGACATAATCATGGCAAAAGTTGCAGTGCCATTGACCAGGCCACCCTGTAGCACAGCAAGACATTCCCCCCATTAACACCAAGACAAAAGGGAAACACAATTGACAGCCAATTCGACTATAGCATAAAAATTAGATTTAAAAAGCACCAGCAACAATTATAATTGAGAGTACATGAATATAATTATTTTTTCTTCCACAACTCCAAAGGCAGGAAAAAGAAGGAATGAAAGAGTGAAGGTGAGCAATGATTCTTGATTTTGGCAGTTTCACCAGAAGGGGTTTTTTGGCAGACCTTGAGCGCCCTGCGGAAATCTATGGGGGGGGGGGGACAGATCACAGACAGAGCAGAGGGGCGGCAAGGCCAAAGAGGAGACGGTAGAAGACAGAAAGACCACCGACCTTCCTGCGGTGAGAGAGCGAGAGACCCAAAGACTCAGCTTCATCGTGGGAGATAACAATTATCCTAAATGCCTTGGTTCCCACAGCGTGAAACTGAGCTCGGTGGTGTGACAGGAGCACCATCAAAGAGGTGAGAGTAGTACTCCATCAGGCTGTGGATGAACACGTTGTATGTGGCTAGGAGCTCAGGTGCACCAAGGAAGGACTTTGCACGATGGAGAATGCCCAGTCAGTGACTGGTTTTGGAGGTCAGTTTGGAAATGTGGCTTTCCCAGGAAAGATTATGGCAGATAATGAGGCGCAAAAGCTTGAATGAAATGACTTATTCAAGAGGATTGTTGACAAAGTATAATGGTGGGTGGGGGGGGGGGTGATATTTGTCAGGATTGAAGGACATGTTCCACATGTTGGACCAGTTTGTGATTATATCCAGATCTGCAGAGAGTGAAGAGGCTGGTGCTTGTCGATCTGAGGGATGACATGGTACGGCAGATGGTGGTCATCAGCAAAGAGATAAAGAGGATTTTCCAGAGAGCAGGAAAGACCATTGATTAAAAAACAGAAAACGAACAGGGCCCAGTACACTGCCTTGAGAAACTCCAGCCTGGACTCCAGCTTGTGGACCCCCGACCCCACGCCTTGATGGTTTCACGCTCGCAGCATCGAGATGAGTATGCACCCTGTTCCCTTCATTTCTGAGCCCCACCTTTCAAAAAATCCTGGATCCGGCCCTGGAGGAGACGATACATATACTTTATACACTTGCTCCATTATATATATATATATATATATATATATATATATATATATATATATATATATATATATATATATATATATATATATATATATATATGCGAATGGCCACGTAACTCGAATCGCGGCACGTCGCCCACCGGACGGACAATTCTGTCGTGACCCTCTCGGAACAACGCCGGGAGCTAGTCACGGGTGGGGGTTTTAAACTCACCATGATCGTGCCAATTGCCCACCCGCGCAGGATAGGGTTGCTCGCCAAATTCGATCTACCTAAGTACCTGCGCGAATGGTCGACCGGGCGATCGTACCACGCCACAGGCTGACTCCGGACACGAACCGCTTAAGCGGTCCGTTCCGTGCTACAGTGATAACCGAGCGGTGTTATCGTCGGCCTTGACGGTTCCGATTAATTACCGGGATGTTGCACCCACTACGAACCCCTTACGTGGTGCAAGATGGAGGGTCAATAAAAAAGGAAAAGAGACGAAGCAGAGCGGGAACAGTTCAACAAGCAAGCATTTTATTCACACACACACACACACACACACACACACACACACACACACACACACACACACACACACACACACACACACACACACACACACACACACACACACACACACGTATATACAGCCATACAGTCAAAAATGCACATATAACAGTTAAAACAGTCTTGCAACAAAAGCAAATGCAGAGCTACAACTGACTACGACTGACACACGGCAACACTTACGCAGTTCTACTTCACAGACGGCGCCAACACACACATTTATACAAAAAGCAAAGGGAGGAAAAGAAAGAACCACCTCTTATCTTCCCCCATCCAAATCCTCGATCTTTTCTACCCCCGATAATCCACCCAAGCCCACTTCCTTCATTTCTCCTGCTTTCCTTCCTGAAAGTCCCTGAAATGTCCATCTTCTCTTTGCCATGTTCCCCGTCCCATCCCCATCCCTCTCCCTTCCACAGTTCACCTAATGTGTCTGTTCCCCACTGTTTTGTCCCTTCCACTCCCGCCCCTCTTGTCTCATGCCTCCTTGCTGTGAGTTGTGTGTTAGCTCTCATACGAGCCTCGACCAAGGTATACAAAATAAAAAATAAAAAATAAAAAATAAAAAAGAAAGAAGTCGCGACTTCCCTTTTATGGCTGGTGAGTCCCTCTCCCACGACCGTCAGCGTGGTCGCGCCTGGCCCCGACCTCTCTTGCGGCCGGCGAACCCTCTCCGGCACTCCCCGTCCGGACGCGCAGGTCCACCTCACAACGGGCATTGCCGCGTCTCCCGTCCGTGCCTTCGTGACAGGGCCGCTCGCCAAGCCGCGGGCGCAGGACCTCTTCCCTCGAGAACCAGACTCTCATACCAACTCGACCAACCCTCGACCAACTGAAGACCAGACCTGACCGCCAGTCAAGACGAAAAGAAGAGGAAGAGGCGGAAGAGGAAGAGGTGCCCCGCCCGTGTCCGTCTTTTATAGCGCGGGGCTCCGCCCTTTGCCCCGCCCCGTTCTCGGCTCCACCTTCCTTCGAGAGGGTTCCCGAAAAGGGCGTTCCCTCACGCTCTCCCTCCACCCCGCCCTGTGCGGGGGCTGGGAGAGTCAGTTTTTGGCTCTGGGCCAGAGAATTATTCCCCCAAAATGAGACCCCTCCCTTACATGACCTCTTACCTCTGACCTTTGACCTGCATCGCCCCTCCACTCCAAAGCGCGGGGAAGATCAGGCGGGAGAAATAGGCGGGGAAACCCGCGCATCCTCGCATTTCCCTCCTTGGCGCCTTTGTTTGCCGTTCGGAAGCGGACATAGTGGCGAAGATGTGGTAGCGTAGATGGTGGAGGTGGTGTGGTTATGGTGTGGTTGATGCTGTGATGAGGATGGCGTGGTTGTTGAGATGCTGTTTGTTTGAAATAAAAGATAGAACAGAAAAATGGCTACCTCAAAGCGTCGCAGCCCGGATGGGTCACATAAATTCCCTCTATACAACGGGTTTGGGCTAACTACACATGTACCTATGGAGATATCTCACCTGAGGGCCCTTTATGGTATAATGTGAATTTCCACAGCCGTAACAATATATATATATATATATATATATATATATATATATATATATATATATATATATATATATATATATATATATATATATATATATATATATATATATATATATATATATATATATATATATATATATATATAGTCGGGCATTGTTTGCGGACGAGTGGCAGTAGTTATTTTTTTCTGGCATTACTCCGTAGACTGGTATTAAAGGACAATAGTTACAGCCATAAGTGGATTATTATGTTTATATAATTTTCAATTGTTAATTTTTTTTATGGTGGTTACATTTAAATGGCTCAAAAACCAGACCTTTAATTCATCTCGGCTCCAAAAATATTCTAAAGTTGATTCAGCTGCAGTCACCATGATAGGTCTCCACCTTTAACTTCAGGTTACATTTCTTCTGCAGGATCCTTCTCTGTTGGATTCCAACATCTGCTGGGCTGAAGCATTCATTGTCGCTTTTGCTGTCACCAACCGGCCAAGTTTTCTGGAAGCCACAAATTTAATCCATTATCTCCGTCCTCAGCCACATTCTACCTCGACCATGACCTCCACCTTCCAGTCTTCATCGTACTTCAGTTCACTTTCAACCTCACAGTCTTCCCCAGCAATTATATCTCTTCCAGTCATTCCATCTACATTTTTACCACATTCCTGCCCATCTACATCCTCCATGCTTGGCCCACCTTTTATCGCCTCAACCCCAACATCTCCTTGCGCTCTTCAACCACCTCCTTCCATGTTCTCTTGTGATTCTTCTTCATTAAATTCTCCACATTCTATTACCCCTTCTGCTCTTGTTTCTCCTACTTCATCGATCCACTCTCCTCTCCGGCCATTGTTGTTGGTCGGAACTAAAAAGGATGCGCATGAGACCCGGGTTATCAGCAAGTCGGAAGCAGAAGAACTAGCAATAGCTGCTGAATGCAGCTATATGGAAATATCTTCACGAGATGACCCTGCCTCGGCAGCAAAAGACATTTTCATTTTTCTTTGGAGAGAGCATCAGCAGGCAGGCAATTGGGGAGATGAAAGTGGGTGTGAATGGCAGGAAACTTTAGAGAGCATGGGTGCAGATTCGGGGGGCAGTGATCGAAGGGAAAATAAGCAAAGAGTTTGCGAAAGCGGCCTGCAAGGGGCTCAAGGGAAAGAGGTGGTTCGAGGAGATGGAGATACAAAGGGAGCAAAACAGAATGGAAAAGCAGACATTCGTAAAAGTGGAAAGGGAGAAGTAAAGGAAAGTGGTGCTTCGGGTTTGCGAGTCGTAAGGAGCTGCCTGAGGGATTGGTTAGAAATTGGGAAATTCCACAAGAGGCATCACAGGCATTGTGATCAATGACAGAGCAGGAGGTTATGAGTTGAGGGTGTGAAAAGCTTAAAAAAAAATTATATAAAATCGAGGATCATGGAAGAGTGAGGTGACAGAGGGTAGAAGGCACAGTATACTGACAGTTGGGCAGTGGAATAACACAAACCTAGGAAGCACGTGGATGAACGAATGAACCCCAGGAGGAAAAAAAAAAGAGAAGAGCGGGAAGGAAACACAGCAACATGTGAGTGGAATGGAAGGATTGGTGGAGGGTAAATGAGAGTAGAAAATGGCACAGGTAGGAGGCATGGAGGATGATCTGAGGTGGTGGTGCACTCAAAGTCCTGAAAGTCAATTTATAGCTCTGGAGGGTATTAGGATTGAAAAGACTTCGTAAGGAGGTTATACAAGTGGGAGAAGAGGAACAAAGTAGTGGAGGTGAGCAGTAAGTCTGGATTTTTGGAGTTTCACAAGGCTAGGGTTAGTGGAGGAATGTGTGTGACCTGAAGGGACTGGGGAGGGGTGGAAAGATGGTAATTTACCAGTGTGGTAGCTACATTCAAGTGTAAAGGTGCATAGTGGGAGTTGCAGACGGAGGAAATGTTGAGTTGGATCTTGGAGACGGTGTGAAGTTGGAAGGTGTCAACTGAGAAGTTCAAATTTACAAATGAAGGATTTTGCACTATAGAGTATGCCCAGCCTTCAACTGACTAATGGAGGCCTGCTTTGACTCTGGAGGACTGTCTGCACAGGCCATAGCTGATGGTGAGGCCCAGAAGTTAGAGAGATCATAACACAACAGGAATTTTTAAGGACATTTTCCCTGCTAGAGTGGGAGTTAGCCTTGCAGGCCCCATGACAATCTTCTCCACTTTGCCTGATTTTCTGCAATCCCCTTATTAACCACCCTACCCACATTTCTTCTTCCACCACCTTTAGCCAAGTCTTTCTTAGTCTTCCCCGTCCTTTACTTCCTTCTGCATTCATTTCCATCACTCTTCTTACCCAGTCACTTTAATCCTTCCTCAACACATGAACCAGCCATCTCAACCTGTTTCTCTTCACAGCATCCATCACAGGCTCTATTCTCATCATCTTCTGCAATTCATCATTTGTCTTCCTCTCTTTCAACGATATTCCACACATCTACCGAACCATTCTCATGTCCACCCTTCGTTGCTGCTCTACGTTCAAGACCCATGTCTCACTCCCATAAATCAGAGCACTTCTCATACGTGCAGCATACACCTTTCCCTTCAACTTCAACGACACTGCCCTCCTCGTCAGCACGCCACTCGGTTCCCAAAAATTCTTTCATGCACATCTCACTCAAGCAACCATCACCGATCCAACTCAACATTTCCTCCATCTGCAGCTCTCACCATACACACCTTACACTTCAATGTAGCTACCACACTGGTTAATGACCCTCTCTCATACCACTACATTTTCGATGAACGCATTCAGCGCACATTGTACACTGAATGGAGTTCACTCCAACACCCTTCCTGCACACAGCACACGGCCACTTCCCAGTTCTTTCCACCTCACCACATGTTTTACCACTTACCATCACCTTTGTCTTTCCAATATTCACCTTCAAACTTTTTGCCTCCATATATTCCTTCCACTTATTCATCTTCTCCTTCATTCCATCCCTTCTCTCTGCAATCAACAACAAATCATATGCATACAACAACTCCCATGGTAAACCCACCTTTGCACTCTGAGCCAGCACCTCCATCACAACTACAAATCATAGTGGACTGAGTACCGACCCCTGATGCACTCCCACCTTCACTTCTAACTCACCACTGTTCCCATCCTTATAACTGTGCGCGCTCTCTCATACATTGTCATCACTACTCTGATCAACCATTCCTCCACTCCTAACTTCATCAATGCCCATGTCATGACTTCACGTGGAATCCTATCAAATGCTTTCTCAAAATCAACAAACCCAAGAAACAACGTCTTCCCCTTCTCCATGTACTTCTGCAACTGCCTTCCAATAAAAATCGAATCTGTCATTCCTCTTCCTGGCATAAATCTAAACTGCATTTCGCCAATCTTTACCTTCTTCCTTATCCTCTTATCCAACACCCTTTGCAATACCTTCATTCCATGCTCCAGTAACTTTATTTCTCCATACGAGCCACAGTCCAGAGGGTCACCTTTCCCCTTGTGCAAAGGGACAAGGTTACTCAGTTCCCAATCTACTGGAATGCGGCCTTCACTCACCACCAGATTACAGATCTCTGTCAATCTCTTCACACCCCAACTTCCTGCTGCCTTCAACATATCTCCCACAAATCCCATCAGCCCTCCCGCCTTTCTACTCTTCATTACTCTTTTCACTTCCTCAACTTCCTTCCCAGTTATCTTCTCTGCCGGTCCTAAAATTGGGTTGCTCTCTATATTGCCATCCAATTCATGCTCTACATTCAACAGCCTTTCCATATCTCTCTTCCATCTTCCTTTAATTCCACCTGGGTCCACAACGATTTGTCCCACTTCATCTTTCAATCAACTCACCCCCATCACATCGCACCTCTCTTTCATTATCTGCTTTACAATCCTAAATACAGCTTGCTCTCTGACCCTCTTCTGAATCGAAACTTTCTCCGAGCATTTTCCTTTGTGCCTCCGTCTTTGCTTCCTCTTTCTTTGCAGCCTTCTTGGCTTCCTTATAACTTTCATACGCTGCCTCTTCTGCCACCGTACCCTTCACATATTTCATTGACATCCAACCACTTTAAAGCTCAGCCACATCATTTTCTGCCATATTCAATCTCTCTCTCTCTCTCTCTCTCTCTCTCTCTCTCTCTCTCTCTCTCTCTCTCTCTCTCTCTCTCTCTCTCTCTCTCTCTCTCTCTCTCTCTCTCTCTCTCTCTCTCTATCTATCTCTCTCTATCTATCTCTCTCGTCACCTCTTTCAACCTCCACACCTTCATTCTCGGTCGGTACTTCACCCGCTGAGCTCTCCTTACGCCTTTCATCCTTATGTCACAGACAACCAAGCGGTGCTGTGAAACAGCCTCCTACCCCGGAATCACCTTTGTGCCCCAGAGATTCCCCCTATCTTGCCTACACACCTTCAGGTCATCAACAATTGTCGTCGACCCACCTGACATGTATGTAACAAGCTTATAATCCGCTTTCTAGAATTGAGTGTTACAAATCAACAAACCAGCTCCATAAGCAAACTCCAAAATCCTTTCACCTTCTCCATTCCTCATACCATATCCGTAAACCCATGGACTCCCTAAAAACCATCTGTACTCCTTCCCACATGTTATTCAGGTCTCCTCGTACCACAACAACTTCCTCATCTTTCACGTTTTCCATCAACTTCTCTATCACACACCAGAACATGTAAGCCTCCTTAAATCGTCACATGTAGAAATAGGTCGGTGATTTCATTGGACAATCCTTCCGGAGAGTTGGGGTGAGATTGAGATTTTTCTGCATTGATTGACTTGTTCTAAATGTCAGATGAGCATCTCATAATTTGAAAGTCGTAAGAGAGGAAAGTATCTACTTATTGTACAGCTTCATGTGGAGTCATCTGTGAAGAGGAAAAGAGGGGTTTTACAGAGCATTGGAGGCTTTATTAATGTACAAGAATGATAGGACAAGGCACAGGATGCTGTGTTGCAGTACTCAAAGCTCTCCTGGGAGAGGACATGAGCAATGCATTGATGGCATGAGTGGAGGAAATTGACAAGCCATGGAAGAATGTGGTTTTTTTATGTCACCGGCAGAAAGCTTGGCAAACATAGCTGAGGCAACTGTGTCAAACGTTTAAGATACATCGAATGACTCTGTCCTGACCTGTTGCTTGAGATTCAGGTCCTCCATCCATTGTTGAGAGGGGAGAAGCGGCGTGTTCAAAGTTGAGTGGCCTTGACCGAATCCAAACTGAGGGGCAGATGGCCATTTGAGAATCGAGGAAATAATTGATGTCAGCTTTGGTAAGAATACATTTCAAATATATTTCCATGTTTGTATCAAGTTTAATTTTTCACCCTTTGGATGGCAGGTTAGCCGATTGTCGAGAAAATATTTGAGTCGAAGTTAAAGGAAATCAAACTTTATAATCTAATTGTTATCCTACTTTTCCTCTGTATATTACATTACCATTGAAATGCTCATTAGAGGAGAATTTTGCAGATCTGAATTAACTTTATTTGTGAAATTTTATCAATGTAGATTATTTTCATACAGATGTATTGATCAGATGATATTGATATGATCTCGATATTTTATGAATGATCTCGTCTGATGATTGTGTTGATATGTTAAATGACACGTTCATGTTGTTCAAGGATATCCCACCAAATGTTGAATGTCATAAATATGATGATGGCATTCTCATGGTGATTAAATTTCTGTTTGTGATATTGTTTTGATAAAGCTGTTGTTTGAAATACTCATGTGATAATATAATGAAGGTGAAGCAGTGTTATGGGTGTGAAGGTGTAATGGTGATACCACTGTATTGTACTTTTGCAGTTACTGAAAGTACGAGACTTTTACAATTTTATTCCAATAAAAATATCTTGAATCAAAAGTTGATGTCATCGTGGTTTTTTTTTTTTTTTTGCAATCTTGTGAACTGTCTGTGAGATATTATTTGATTTACTGTGCCGAGCGGAATGCTAAAATACAGGGTGTTTCAAAAGTCCAGAATCATAGGGATATTTATTTTACAATTGTATGATAATAATTCCTCAAATTGCGAGCCAATGACATGCACACACATATCAGTTCTTGTATGTAGGTTTTCTTGAACCTTTCCATTGACACATCAATTTTTAGCATATTAGTTTGTCATTTCATTCTTTACATATTCAATAGTACATGGTCTTGTGGTATAAACCACTGATTTCAGGTGTCCCCAAAGAATCAAGTGGAGTTAAATATGGACTGCATGGGGTCCATTATGTCAGTCCATGACATCCAATCCACCTCAAAGGCATCATCTCAAAAAAAAAAAATCTTAAAAATATTTCTGATATATATATATATATATATATATATATATATATACATATACATATACATATATTCATATTCCTTGTAGTATATCCCCCTAAACCCCCCCCCCCCTTCATCCATTAGCACATGTGGTGTAGATCAGTTTGTGGGATGTGCTCACCTCTTCTGCCTGGTCTCTATTTGAACAAATAAATAAATGTGCTGGTGCCTTCTTATAAACAGTCAGGTCAGGTCTGGTATGGGAGCATGCGCTGGAACAGCATGTTGCTGCGTCCACTTTCCGCCGGTACTCCAAAGGCCTCCGTCTGGCAATCCCTCAGGCAGATGCCTGTCCCATCCCCATCTCATTGAGATGCTGATCAACCTGTTGCAACCACAAGGCACGTTGTCGGTCCATTGGCCACCTCCACTCACGAGGTCTTCTCGCTGAGGGAATCTGGTGAGCAGGATCAGCATCAGGAAATCGAGCCACATGTCCATGCAACCGAAGCTGATGCTCACGGACTATGCAGGTAACAAATTTCATTTGAGTCTCTCTCAGCAACCACTCGTTGGACACAAAGTCTGACCAGCGATAGCCAAGGATTCTCCAAAGAGACCTGGTACCAAAGGAATTAATCTCAGTCTCAGATCGCTGGTCAGAGTACAAGTCTCACATACGTAGAGCAAGACTGGAACCACCAAGAACCCGAAGACTCAGACCCTCGTTCTCCCGCACAGGTACCGGCAGCGCCACACCCCATGATCTTGTGAATTTATGACTTCCCAGGCCCGACCCAGACGTTTGTTGACCTCTGGCTCACAGCCAGCAGAGACATGAATATCACTGCCAAGGTAAGTGAATCTCTCCGTGACTTCAACATCCTCACCACAAACAGGTACAGACAGGATAGCAGCATCCAAGATGTCACTGAAATCCTGAATCTTAGTTTTGACCCAGGAATCCCGTAATCTCAGCGGCTCAGACTCCTCATTCAGCACCTCGAGTGCCCCCAAAAGGATATCTAAAGTCTCCGTAAAAATGACTGCAACATCTGCGCAATCAAGTTCAGAGATCTTGACATTCCCAAACGATGCATGGCAGCTTGATCTCTCTGGCATCCTTCCCAGAATCCAGTCCATACAAGCGCTGAAAAGTGTGGGGGCCAGTACACACCCCTGACAAACTCCAGTAACAACTGGAAAGAAGTCAGAGATGGTACCACCACATCTCACAGCACTCTCAGTACCAGAGTTGAGTTCAGACATCAGATCGATCAGTTTTGGTGGCACCCCACGAAAACCAAGAATCCTTCAGAGGGCATCCCGATTTACTGAATCATACGCTGTACAGAGATCAACAGAAGCTGCAAGCAGCCCCTGCGGAAACTCTCATCTGCGTTCGGTGAAGACCGAAAGAGCAAGGATACGGTCAATCGTTGATCTCTTTGGTGTAAAGCCCGATTGCTCTGGACGCTGGTGCTCAAGCAGATGGTGGTGAACCCCATCAATAATTATCCAAGCTAAGACCTTGCCTGGCACAGATGATAACAGATAATGGATGAAAGACCTTGAGCTCAGATGATAACAGAGACAGGCGATCATCCTCTCTTAGACATAGGACATTCCAGGCACCCAACCAAAGGAAACGCATTAGGTTAACCCAAGGAGAGCGCCGTTTGGTGGACGACACCTCAGCACAACCACAATACACACTACCACAATCTCACCCGGGAAGGTTACCCTCCTATCATCAAAGGTTGGGGGTCTCGAAGGCTTTGCCCCAATCCCGTCATCTGGTGAGCTGCCATGCGAAGGTCTCTCTATTTAAGTAAATAAACGTGCTGTTGCCTTCTTAAAAACATTGGGGGCACTGCATTATGGAAATTGCCATCCTTTGGAGAAACCTTCCTATTTGCAGTGTTTTGTTCGGTTCTTGCATCTGACAGCTTGGCTGCCGGGTAGCTGTCATTTCTTGGAAGAGCGACTCTGCCACTGATGCTGTTCCCCTCTTCCAGTACACTGGAACTCATTTTGCTAACCTTGGAAGGCTGACAGCCTGAGTCAACCCCACCTGGTGTTAATTCAGCAGCCAACAGGGCTCAAAGGATCCTAAGCCAGCCACCCTAGCTGCGAAGCCAACACCAGGCTGGTTTGCAGTGTTAGGTGTGATTAATAAAAAATATCCCACGGAATCTTTTGCAAGAGGAGACCATGTCACCAAATTCTGAATTCCACGTCACGGGGTCGAGTGTAAGTATGATTGACTCCCTCTACCTCTGTGAGTTTCCATTTGAAAATCAGTTCGGCTTATCGGTCCCATGAGGGCAGGTTAAGCGAATAGAATGCAGATACGTGTAAATGTATAAGTTATTAAAGGTAGAGAGATTAAGTGAAAGGAAATTATTTTATAAAATGATTTGGCAGAGGCACGATGGACCAAATGTCCTCTTTTTGTCCCCTTTCATGAAAGTGCAGATGAATGACTCGTCAACACCTTGATGTATTCAGGGAATGA
This sequence comes from Eptatretus burgeri, assembly GCF_056783735.1. Classification (NCBI taxonomy): domain Eukaryota; kingdom Metazoa; phylum Chordata; class Myxini; order Myxiniformes; family Myxinidae; genus Eptatretus; species Eptatretus burgeri. Next base: position 57,521,538 of record NC_140977.1, read on the forward strand.
TTAAAATCCCAGAATGTGTTGTTGGGTGAAGAGTACAGTGAGAGAATGAAAGAGGAGAGGATGGAACGTAATGTGAGAATAAGGACAGAAGGAGTGAGGTTGGGGACATGGATGTGTGAGAAAGGTGATCGCAGGACGGATGTCACAGACCTTGGTAAGCGACGATGGACCCTGTTCAGAGTACCGTCCACCTTCAGACCATGTGGTTCCTGTGCAGCGTTTGATGAGACGTACGAGCTGGTAAAGTGTCTGCTGAGAGCTTGTCCTGATGTACGAATTATACATGTGATGCTTTAATTGTGTGCAAACGGTGGGCCGCACAGACAGCCGTGTGACGAATTGGGATCAGAATTTAAAATGTCATTTAATTTCGTTCCTCTATATATTCAGATGTCCTTTGTGATTAAATCAATCGGTCGATTTAGTGTTTTTTTGTTTTTTTTCCTGAAAAACGAGATGTCCAAATCCAATGTAAATTTCGTGGCTTTGTTTGTACTCCAGTGTACCCATGTTTTGATGTACTCATATACTCATCACCTTCTATATCCATGCACTCATATACTCATTGCCCTCTATATCCATGTACGCATACACTCATTTCCCTCCATATCTATGTACTCATATACTCGTTGCCTTCTATATCCGTGTACTCATATACTCATTGCCCTCTATATCCGTGTACGCATATACTCATTGCCCTCTATATCCATGTATGCGTATACTCATTTCCCTCCATATCCATGTACTCATATACTTGTTGCCTTCTATATCCGTGTACTCATATACTCATTGCCCTCTATATCCATGTACTCATATACTCATTGCCCTATATATCCGTGTATTCGTATACTCATTGCCCTCTATATCCATGTATGCATATACTCATTTCCCTCTATATCCATGTACTCATATACTCATTGCCCTCTATATCCATGTATGCATATACTCATTTCCCTCCATATCCATGTACTCATATACTCGTTGCCTTCTATATCCATGTACTCATATACTCATTGCCCTCTATATCCATGTACTCATATACTCATTGCCCTCTATATCTGTGTACTTATATACTCATTGCCCTCTATATCTGTGTACTCATATACTTGTTGCCTTCTATATCCGTGTACTCATCTTCTCATTGCCTTCTATGTCCATGAACTCGTATACTCATTGCCTTATATATCCGTGTACTCATATACTCATTGCCCTCTATATCCGTGTACTCATATACTCATTTCCCTCTATATCCATGTATGCATATACTCATTGCCCTCTATATCTGTGTACTCATATACTCATTGCCCTCTATATCCATGTACTCATATACTCATTGCCTTCTATATCCATGTACTCGTATAATAGTTGCCTTCTACATCTGTGTACTCATATACTCATCACCTTCTACATCTGTGTACTCATGTACTCATTTCCCTCTATATCCGTGTACTCATGTACTCATTTCCCTCTATATCCGTGTACTCATATACTCATTTCCCTCTATATCCATGTTCTCATATACTCATCACCTTCTACATCCGTGTCCTCATATAGTCATTGCCCTCTATATCCATGTCCTCATATACTCATTGCCTTCTACATCCGTGTCCTCAAAGAGTCATTGCCCTCTATATCCGTGTACTCATATACTCATTGCCCTCTATATCCGTGTACTCATTTCCCTCTATATCCGTGTACTCATTTCCCTCTATATTCGTGTACTCATATACTCATTTCCCTCTATATCCGTGTACTCATTGCCCTCTATATCCGTGTACTCATATACTCATTGCTTTGTATTTTTTTTTTAAATGCCCTGAACAAACAAACTTTGGTACATCACGGGTGATGAAGGTTGTGGTCAAGTTTCATCTAAATCGTGTGTGTGTTTCCCGAAAGCAAATACCGAATGTTTGGGTCGGTCAAACCTGGACCCACTTTGATCCCCACTTGACCCTCTTTGATTCTGTTTGTTTGTTTTTGTTGTTTTTTTTTTAATTGCCCTGAACAAACTTTGGTACATCACGGGTGAAGATGGTTATGGTCAGTTTCATCAAAATCGTGGATGTCGTTTTGTAGAAGAAGATCCGAGTGTTTACATTCAGCCTGACTGACTGACTCACTGCCTGACTGACTGATTGCTGGACACCGTGTGGTGCTAATACCAAATACCAATTTTTGTTCCAGGTGAGCTAAAAATGTTGTTTTTTAAATTCCACCACCGACCGAAACACCCAGGGCTTCACCTGGATGGTCGATGAATTAATTATCTTTATGTTTTAATCGGAATAATTTCCTGTGCATGATGGGGATTATTTATTAGCCTCCATTGGACTTCGTCTGAAACGGGGGCTTCCGGACTTGGTCTCGCTTTTCATGTCTGTGTGTGTGCGTGCGTGCGTGTGTTTGTCCTCAACCATTTCTCGGACATGTATGCACCAATTTTATTCGTACTTGACACAAAGACAACACATGATGATATACATATGCAAGTCGTTTTTTTTCGACATTAGATCCAAGATGGCTGACTGGCGGCCATTTTGTTACCAAAACGTGTCTTCAACCATTTCTCTGACACGCATGGTCCGATTTGGTTCAAACTTGGCAAAAGCACAGCACACAATAGCATACACTTGCACCTAACTTTATTTTGCGATCTGATTAAAGATGGCGAACTGGTTATACAGGCGGCCATTTTAGTTGTACATTAATATGGTCTTGCCCTTTAACTCCGTACAGCAAAATTACTAAAACAACAGGGGCTATGACATATGTCTGTTTTTTTTTTTTACTTGTTTAGTTAGTTTCTGCTCTTCAATGTCCCGCTGGAAACTTAAAGCGGCATGAGTTGTACGTTGTGAGTACTGTTGTTGATGGGCAAGTATCTTAAAAACACAACTGGATCTTTCAAAAAATAATCATCAGCGAAAGGGAGATTGGGTATGTCTGATCCCTTTATTTATTAACACCTCTTTATGTTTCTATCTTTTATTCCTGTTCCTTATGCTAACTAACACCTGTTATGTTTATATCTCATGCTGTTGTTGAGTATAGTGAATATTAGGTAGTAAATGTCAACCTTTTGTTGTTGATGATATAATTGCTGCATAACCAGTTGGAGAGGGGGGGGGGTGAGGTTCTGGGACACCCCCGATTTATTATTCAAGTCAATGGGAAAAGGGGAAAACTATTTGACCATCCTTCCAAAAATATAATTCCTATTTCTCCCACTTTCAGGTAAGCCTGATGGGGTATTAATTAAATGATCTATAAATAAATATTAAGAGGATTTATTAATATTATTCCATCAACAAATGCTTACTTTTCCACAACCTAACCAAATTTGATTTTCAGTGTAAAAATATCTCCGAAACAATGAAAGATTTCATCAATAAATTTTTTTTATTTTAAGCATAAAGTATAAGGGTTATTTTTTAACCCTTTCATTCTGCAAAGTTAATCACCCCATCGAATAGTTAATCGGTAGGAAAAATGTATTGGCACCAAGTGCCACAGAAGTGAAGCTGCGCAATCACCAGATACTGTTGTGGGGATGGCTCATTAATTGTAGCGAATGAAGACCTTCGTTAAGCGGGGGATAGCCCGAAATGAAACCATTCATTGTAGCGAACATTCGCTATTCGAACTTACGTTAAACAGGGGATACCTGTATAAGAAGCATTAAGTGGGTCTGATTTCATCAAATGAATATCAATGTAAACTGGATGGTATTCATTGACTACTTACCCCAAGTAGTCTTGAGAAGGACTTGGTGCGAGCCAACTCTTCTGGTGGCATATTTGCAAATAAAACGATTAAATTTCAACTTATATGGAAGACCAAATAAAATCGGTACTGCTTTGGAGTTATCAGTAAGAACTTGGATAGGATTCAGGTTTAAACTGCTACTCCTCTACCCTCAAACCCATCCAGGTGCAGCCAAGTGAGTCTTATCAACCCTTTGAACTCTGATCTCCTTGGACTTTTAGCTCTCTCATCTTAGGCTCCCTGGAGAAAAATCCGGTCACTTGGGTATATGGAGGTTTGAATTGCAGCTGGTAAAATGGCCGCTATGGTTCAAAGGGTTAAAAAAATATATAAACAGATTAAAAAATTTCATAATTCTGGCTTCCAGACCATGCGTCTGATCAGGTTGAAATTTAAAAGATATATTCCCCATCATTATGAGATCATAATTTTGAATTTTCTTGACTATTGATGTCGTGGTTCAGGAGCGAATATTTTAAATATTTTCCTTCAATCCAATATGGTTGCCAAACCATGTGATCTATAAATTATTCATGAACATCCTGGTATCTCCAAGGCTTGGGGAACATGTGTGTGAAGTTTCCCCTCGATCTGTCCAGCCTTTCTGGAGAAGACTATTTTTAAAGGTTTTAGTGTAAATCCAATATGACTGATGACATCAATTTTTTTTCTTCTGTTGACCATTTTATCCCTAGATGACCCTCCACAATTTTCATACTGATCAGAATGTAGCGTTCTGCATTTGCAATTATGGCGTCATAACAAAGGCACCGAAGACATCAAAAAAAAACAAAAATCAGTTATTCCCCATGGCGAGTTCTTGACAGGTGTCAAGTTTCAACTTTCTATGAAAAAATTGAACAACATGATCTATGACGTCATAATTATCATTAAAACATTCTGCATGAATAGTCACACCTATAGTGAAAATTTTGTGTCAATCCGACAAGCGGTTTTACAGAGAAAAAGGGAATAACAAAATGAAGACACATACATACACACTTATGGGGCTGATCGCTTCACCCTGCATTTCAGTTTGTGAGCGTGGGCTAATAATCCTATTCAAGTTAAACATCCTATTCAAGTTAAACCCACTTCCTTCAACAGGATTGTCATAATCACCTAATTAATATCTCTGAAGCTCATCAAAAACTGTGTTGCTTCTCATAAAACTCTTGGGGGGGATGTTATAAATTGAGGGTATTTTGTTCTCATCGAAACTTCCTCCTCTTTGGTTACTTTATCTTGTGTTTTTCTAATTTCGAATTTAAAACCTATATTATATTTTAGTTCATCTAATTTATTCAAACTATTCAGAATTAAAGTTTGGATTTGTGATTTGACTTTGAGGATTGCTTGTACCATCGATTTTGGTTCTGGCTTTTTAAAGCAAAAAGTTGTTGTTAGTATATGACCTTTAAAATACTTTGTCAGTGTTTTCAATCAAGCATCCGAGTATCCCTTCATCATTCTCTTATGTTTGTGTGATTTAAGATGTCTCATAACGAGCTTTCTACACATCTTTATTACAGATTTCACAATGTATTTTTTCTTTTTCTTTCTCTATTGGTTGGATTAGGTATCATACAACTGAATGTGTGTTTTTGGGGTTGTAACTGTTTCTTGTAATAATTTGTAATCCTTATTACAAAATTACAATGAGTTATATTCACCATCTTCTTTAAAAAAAATAGTATTTACAACGGACAAAAAAAAGATGATTTTCAGGGACTTCTTTTGTGCTTTAAACAAAAATTTCTCGATGAAATATTTCAGTGTTTTATAGATACTTTTATGTTTAAAATAAAATTTGATTAGGCTGTGGATACTTTGAAATATTTTCGATTTAGTAGTATTGTTACGGATCCGGGGTTCAAGTTTCACGATGATGGGAAGCGCTCGAGTTCCTCTCGAACACCTGGTCCTGAGGCCACTGGGCATGAATAACTTCGGGCTCCAGTGGGTTGTTAAGCAACCACAAGCGCCGATTGGTCTCTTGCCTTCGATGCGTACTCTTATTAACTCACCGTATCAGGTGCAACCGAGCAGAGTTGCGAGTACGCACCAGCTAACAAGAGCAAATTACATGGGGCAGAACTTCCCGGATAAACTCTGTGCGGACTATGCTGGACCAACACGGAAAAAAACGCATTGAGCTGGATACATTTCACAAGCCGGTTTATTTATAACAGGGAAAATGCTAATATTTACAAAAGAAACAAGATACAGTGCAGACCTATACTGATATAACGAACTTCTAAAATCTTAACTTGTACTATACAAGACAGGTACCATCAGAAACATACCCTGAGGAAAGTTCGAGAGCAGAGAGGGATGAGGAAAGATGAGGTGTTTGCGACCTCTGTTGTACCTGGTGCTGCTGATGGACCAACGCTTCCCAGTCGCTGAGGAGAGGGAGGAGGACGAAAACTGAAGATGTCTAAGGTGCATGGTTGAAGGAGGTGCAAAATGCGTGCAGTGAGGTGCAGAGAAGAAAATGGAAAGAGGTGCATGTCTATGGGGTCGCTCTGAAAAGAACTTTTGTCGGGACTTGCCCTCGCTGATTGCTGTTTTGCGTCCACAGCGGATGAGACGGAAAACAAGAGACAAACCATGTGAGAAGATAGTGCTGATGATGTATGACGAAGTCTGTAGGTGTAAATGTGTTTCAGCTTGGCCCTAATACATGTACTCAACATGGCGCCTGAATCGCTCACCCACCCAGCACTCCGCTCCACCTGCTATGCTCATTGAGCTCCGTCCACCTGTTCAGCTCTGCCTTCCACCCTGTACTGCCGATCAAGCCAAAGCATCCCTCTCTTCCTCTTCATAGGGTATTTTAGAGTTGTTTGGTGAGGTAGGGGCCTAAAGGCAAATCAGGATAGATGGTAGGCATTTCCAAGCATCCCCATTGGTGCACATACGCTTCCTCTGATTTTGGCCCTGCCCATGTGTGGACTTTGCACCAGAAATGGCCTCATTCGTTTATGTACCTCGCCACATGACTCATCTCAGAGATTAACATGGGGCAAGGGTATCTGGTGGCGCTCTCCGGCCACGAACATGCATTGGACACTAAATGGGAGCCGTAATTGAGCAGAGCGCTAAGGCTATCCATACAATGTCGAACGGATTCTAGCGTGCACTTGTGCTTCAAACTACACTCCAGAACATCCCAAGCACAAGCATCTGTAATGGTACGTGATGTCCATTGTTCCCCGATATCTCCAAAGAGCAGTGGTGGGCATCCGTGGTTGACTTTGGTGGTTGTGGTAATAATGGTGGTTATGGCGGTTAATGGCAGAGGTAAGCAAGCTTGGATTGATGTAAGCATTTTTTTTTATAAAGGCATTGTAGTGGTTGTATAAATGTTGTGGCGTTGTGGTCTGAGTCTGGAGAAGGTCTGAGGTGAGCGGCTGTTTCAAAATTGGTGTGAGGTTTGAATGAGAAATGGCGCGTGTTTGCTAATGAAGGCCGCTCCTGTTACTATGCATGAAGAAAGGAGGGGTTCGTGTGTGAAGTAAAGTAAAATAGATAAAAGGATAAAGAATGGGAATAAAGACCTGCTTAAAAGCCCTTGCAATGCATTTTGTCCAATAAACCCACTAGACATAAAGGAAGGGTTATCTAAAATGGATACTAATGAAATAACTGTCTTGGCACTGCGATATGCTGTGTGCCATTGCCTGGGGGGAGGGCTGGCTTCGCAGAACCACGACAATATATTTGTGTTTAAACAAAATTTCTCTTAACTAACATATCTACCTTTATATCGTCTCCAACTAAAATACCATCGTTTTTAGCTTTCTTTACATTATACCCAGTTGCTCGAGCCTCGTTTACTGCTTTTTCTGTTTGAGTGATTTGATTATAAACCTTATTTTGCAGGTACTCTTTGTCAGAAAGGTTTCCTTTAGACTCTACAATAATATATTGTTGCGGACTCGGAGTCGCTGGGGTACGATGAGGGTGGGAGGTATCCTTGGTTCTCCCTGGACTCACCGGGAATCGTAGGCCGTCGCACACAAAAAAATTTGTGTTGCGGCAGGTCATTAAACAACCGCGAACGCCAATAGCTTGACGACGTGAATTAGGGTCCTCTCTCTGACACCGTTTACCAAAGAACACATGATCTCCTTATCGGGGAATCGCGCCCTCGGCAATTATGCTATTATCTTTATTTGATCGTCATTAATGTGGCTGAGCTTTCCGCTAGCACAATTCCAGACTGATATGAGAGTCTATCAGTGAGGAATTATAACCTCCTGGCTAATCTACATATGGACTTTGCTGGACCAATGCAAGAAAGGAAAACCATGAGCAGGTTGGAAATATAACAAGAAAAATTTATTTACAATGGGCGATGAGGGGTACGGGAAGGAGCAAGGGGAACTTAAGAGCTTTAATGGTGTCAAAGGGAAACTGAGGCAGGAAAAGAGGGAATGCAATAAAAAGAGTGCAATCAAGGTGTGCATTTATAAAAAGGGAAAGCAAATGACAAGTTGCAGACTTAACCTTTGCCTTAGCTACTGGCTAAAAAACAGGGTACCCATCAGACCACACACACACACACACACACACACACGGGGAGACAAATTGGGACTGATACGTACGTCACCGTCACCCTCCCCAACTTGGCACCGCTCTCCAAAATGGCCAAGACACTGCCCTCCACCACCGAGGGTTCAGTACAGAAGCTCCATCTGGAGCATGAACCAACGTGTCCAGGACCAGGGAAGAAACGAGTGCGATGACCCAGGCAGAGAGAGAATGAGCACGTGCCAAGATCAGGACCCTGATAGCTTGAGGCAAAAAAGAAAGTGAGCGTGGCATCCAGGGCCAAGGTAGCTCGGGGGTGACGACAGAGGGAGTGAGTCCGTGTGCTTAGCACAGCTTTATAGCCCTGGGGGCAGGCAGGGCCAAGGAGCCACACGTCAAATCCCCCGAGGCGGCCTGGGGCCAGCCATTGGGCCATGTCAAACCCTATGAGCTGGCCCCATCCCAGCCATTGGAGGATTCTCCCACAGCCCCGCCAATTCTTCCGCCAGGCCGGATATTCAATCATTTGATCCTTCTGACTGTCGTCATAAACAGAGATCCGCACTTAACATGGGGGGAATCCCTTCTACCCCCATGCTCCTGGGACGAACCTCAAACATCCAACGATGTTTATGTCACATAATCAAAGTTTACGTCAAAGGTTCGTTTGCCAGTCATTTTGGAGGGAGAGGAATAAACGGGGAGAGTGAAACGAAATACAATTCAGGGGAAGATGGCAATAAATTACATTTCAGGGGAGACATCCATCCAAACGAACAAACAAAGACTTTGTGGAGCTTTAAACAATAAAGGGGAATGGGAGAAGTTGGCATTAATTCCAGAATGCTGGTATCCGTAGCAAACGTTGAACGCCAAGGCAGTAAAACACGCACGACCTACGTGATGACGGCTGTCACGGCACATGTCATCACGCGCTGATGCCTCTATTCTCCCAAAGGGTTGACAGGGGGTGCTAACGGAGATAACTATTCTAAAAGTCTATGTGCTGTGTGCGATTCAATTTCAGCATGCGGTTTACAAAACCACAAATATATATATATATATATATATATGTATATATATATATATATATATATATATATATATATATATATATATATATATATATATATTTCTTCAACACCTTTTCTTTTCATAAGCTTGTTTCTCATTCTTTCTGTCATCTCATCTTTCTTAAGGGCTTTTTCTTTGTATTGTTCAGAGAAATAAGGTAGATAGTGCTCTTGATTATATTATTTTATGATTTTCGGTTTACCTGCTCTCTTCTCAGCTCTTGTCGCCATTTATAAATTGATTTGTTTCCAAAATAAAAAAAAACATCAAGCAATCATAAATGTTACGAATAAAGATTTGATTGTTTTGTAGTTTATTAAAGGTTATTTTCCTGCGGTTTTCATCACCATCGAAATGTTGATAAATAACATGTTGGAGGTTGATTCTTGTTTAAAATATCTTTGTTGAATAGAGATAAAATGATAAACCTCTCTCGACATTCTTGTTTGAACCACACATCATTTAAAGATTGTTGTACATTTTTACCTCCGCCACCGAAGGTGAAGAAGTTGATGTTTTCACACCTTTCTGTCTGTTTGTCTGTCTGTTTGCGTACAGGATATCTCAAAAAATTATCGATGGATCCAGATGTAATTTTTTGGACAGATTGGGTGTGTGACTAGGACAAACCGATTAGATTTTGGTGAAGATCCGGATCCGACTACTAGAATTTTTAAAGTGATTCTTCACCATTGAGAGATCGGGCCAAAAATGATATAAACGGGGATGAGCACGATATTCCAAAAAACTTGTGTATGGATTCGGACGAAACTTGGTGGACCGGTTGTGTGTGTCACACGGACGAATTGATTCGATTTTGGTGAAGATCCGGCTCTGGATCTGGATACGGGAGTTATTTCATTTTTAAAGTGATCCTTCACCATTGAGAGATCCGGCTAAAAATGATATAGTGCTGTATAGCATGATGTTTCAAAAATGTATTTGGCCCAATATGTTCTCGTGGATCAGGCATTGCGTGGCGGAGGTATGCGTTCTACTGAGTACCCTTCTAGTTTCCCTCTTGATTATTTGACAACTATATAAGTTATCTTATTATCAAATGTAAAAGTTTTTCAACTTTCTAAATGTTTTCGTTTCTTTTTTTAACTTCTCATTCTATGTGCTTTATTTCCACTTGTATTGGTTATTTCTTCAATCAGACCTTTTTGATATTTTCCACATTTGTCATGTTTACCATTAAAATACCAAGGCTGTAATTTGCTACATTCTTTTGTTTCGTTTTCACTTGGTTCTAGTAACATTTAGTAAGTAATAATTTAAATTCTAGATGAAGTCTTTCAGTGTTTTATACTTACTTTTAAGCTTTAAATAAAAATTTATTGATGAAACATTTCAATGTATTATTATCGATACTTTTATGGCTAAAATAAAATTTGGTGAGGTGGACAAGTAAGCATTTGTTGATTGAATAATATTAATATATCCTTTTAATATTTGTTTTTCGGTAAGTATTTCATCTATATCCATCCAGCTTACTTGAAAGTATGAGAAATAGAAATGATATTTTTGGGAGGATGGTCTTAATAGTTTTCCATTTTTTACCGGTGACTTCAATGTTAAACTGGAAGGGGGGCGGGGGGGGTATCCCTGAACTCTCATTTTCCCCCTACTTCTATATACCTGAGCTGTGTTTTGTGTATTTTCTCACCGCCTTGTTTTTTATTTACTTATTTCTTTTTTACTCTTTTTCAGATGATAGCAGCGACATCGACAATGAAAAATGGATGTAGAGGGGGTAAAGTTAGACAAAATGCTAAATTTTGAACAATAGACCTCAGGTACTTGGAAGCCCAGGTACGCACACAGTTGCTCACATCCCAATCAGATGCACAGACACCAGGGTCCACGCACACACAGGTAATTGATCTTGTCATGGCGGTGAGTGGAGTATGCGCTGAAGGAAGTGTACTTGAACTCGGTCGTCTCAGATATTGCCCGGTCACGGGGGACCAAGAAGCCAGCGGACAGGGAGCCAGGCAGCCTGGAATGTGGAGTGACAGGTGTCCTGGAGGAACGAGCAGCCAAGGAGCCAGGTGGCTGGGCCTGCAAGGATGGGTGTACAATTTTCTGGAGCGCCCAGTTGGGTTGAGAGGATTTGGGTACCATTGTGCAGTGTGAGTCAGTTACCATTGAACAGTGCTGATGTTGTACAGTGTCATTCGGTTAGCAAATAACTTTAATGGTGTTGTTTTGTAGAGTGTATGAAATGGTTATCATATTACAGTGTGTGATGATTTCCAATGTTCAGTGGAAGTAGACAAGGTTCACGGAGAGTGAAACATGAAATTATTGACAGTGGAAATCAAGGAAATGGTGAGGTTATGGATGAGTCTTGTTCGAAGGATGCGAGGACGACTGCAGTGCCAGACAGACTGTAGTGGGAGCGGTTGCGATGGAAGGAATCCAATGAGAGAATGAAGCAAAAAAAAAAGAAATATGTATATTGGCTTTGTGGATGACATTTATCCAAAAGGTGAGAGATTTGCTGCAGAAGATGATCTCCGATTTGTTGGATGACCCTCTGCTGGCGAGAACATCAAGCCGAAACTGCTTCGAGGACTGGATGTATGAACTTTGTCTAATTCAGCAACAACCAATCTGTTTTAATTGGCTCTTGTGATGGTGCGAGTTGTTAAAACACATTCCTTTCCTTTTCTCCACGGTGACAAGGCCACGTCCCTATTTGAACCTCTGTGTTCTATCCCTGGAAATCATCGCTGAACTTGATAATTAGCATCGTATGAATTATCATTACAATGATTGCACGCAAATTATAACTGCACCACCTGCCATTCTTCATGATGTCCCGCTCCAATAAATCAAACCAACCGGGGTTTGTCTAATCATGGGAACATCCTTAATAACCTCCAGGTAACCTCTAAACCCGCACTGGGAAGAACCTGCAAACTTTGACTCTTCCTTGAAGCCGAATTCCCTTTCGCCCTAAAATAGCAACAAACCCCTTGGTATTCACGGCAAGTTCCTCAAATTGCTTCTGAGACTCGACTCTGTTTCTTTGGAATGATCTATCTGCCATGTCATTGTCACTTGATGACTAAAATGAGGAAGGACATCCATGAAGAACATGTTTTGTGACTCCAAATCGCCATTTCTCTTCTGAACATTGGCCGATGATTGCCTGTGGACCCCATCTTGGTATGATATGTGATTACCTTTTACTTAAGGTACTGCACCAAACCTATTGGCGCCTGTCTGCCTGTCTGTTCACTCCACCGCCTTTCCCCCCCCACCCAAGCCCCTGATGAGTAAGATGAGCCTGTAATTAGAGAGTGTTTGGTGATTCATGAGTGTACAGGGAGAGGGAGGGAAAGGAGCTGTTAAAAGTAGACAAAGGACTTGAGGACAACGACACGGGCAATCAGACATGACTACAGAAGTAGGACACGGGCAATCGGACACTCAAGGAAGGACGCCGGCAATTGAATACCGCATGACTGGATAAGAACGTGAACGACCGGAGTAAACCAATGGACTAAGCTTACCAATAGTGAGGGGGCACCGATGCTGGGACATGTTATATGGTATGCAAACCTGATGTTCGAAAGCTGATCAGACTTTACAGATTGTATTTCATACACAAAACCAATGAACTCTTATAAGCATTTGGAATGAAGGTGAGAGCAAAAAGGAAACTCATTCTTCTCGTTTTTGAGAAGGTGAGAGTGAGAGCAAATCTGGAAGGTGGAGAGTGAGGGCAAAAGGAATCTGGAAGGTGAGAGTGAGGGCAAAAGGAATCTGGAAGGTGAGAGTGAGGGCAAAAGGAATCTGGAAGGTGAGAGTGAGGGCAAAAGGAATCTCATTCTTCCCTTCAGGTCTTCGAGACAGTTGTTCACCACCATCTCAAATTGTCCCAAATCCAAAACTATGATCTTTAATTCTATCCTCGTTTACCAAACCACCCACCCCAATCCCTCTTCCTTCCAAATTTCTTGTTTTTCCTTCTGAGAGTTTCCTTTCTGTATCCATATTGTCCACCCCATGCATCCTCTCCTGTCCCCCATTCCTCCGCACACTCATTGTTTGTCCGCCTCCCTCTGTCTTGGCTTTCCGCTCTGCTGTTGGTGTCCCCTCCCCCCTTTCCCAACCCTCTTTCTCTGCTGTTCCTTTTGTCCTGTTGCATCCTGATCCAATCGGTGTACTCGTGCTGTACTATCTCTTCACCGAGCCTCGACTATGTATCCCCAAAAAATCGAATGGGTGGTGGTGTTTGTGTGTGGTAATGTTTAAAGTTTGTCCTTTCATGTTGTTTTTATTTGAAACCAAAACGGATTTATCTTTCTGGCCTTCAGGTTTCTCATGGTCCTGATTTGTCTCATCTTCAGCGTCTTGTCGACGACAGAGCAGCACACAGACAAAACTCACAGCACGCTCTTCTGGATGGTCAGTCAGATGGTGGGCTGTTCGCATCAATGATTCGCAATACGGCCTCGCCATGCTTCCATCGCCTCGCCATGCTTCCATCGCCACGCCATGCTTCCATCGCCACATCTTGCCACACTTCAATCGCCACTCCCCGTTTCGATCACAACCCCTTGCCATGCTTTGAAAGCCATGCCACAGATTGATCACCACTCCACACTTCAATCGCCACACCATTCCTCAATCACCACACCACGACACGCTTTGAAAGCATTTCCACACCACAACATGCTTCGACCATTAGGCCACTCCATGCTTTGACTCCCATGACAATCCATGCTTCCATCACATGACACATTTTGATCATCACACCACTCCACACTTTTATTGGCACGCCACGCCACGCTTCCATTGGCACACCACTCCACACTTTTATTGGCACGCCACGCCACGCTTCCATTGGCACACCACTCCACACTTTTATTGGCACGCCACGCCACGCTTCCATTGGCACACCACTCCACGCTTCCATTGGCACACCACGCCACGCTTCCATTGGCATGCGATGCCACACTTCCATTGGCACGCCACTCCACGCTTCCATTGGCACGCCACTCCATGCTTCCATTGGCACACCACGCCACGCTTCCATTGGCATGCGATGCCACACTTCCATTGGCACACCACGCCACGCTTCCATTGGCACGCCACGCCACGCTTCCATTGGCACGCCACACCACGCTTCCATTGGCACACCACTCCACACTTCCATTGGCACACCACGCCATGCTACCATTGGCATGCCACTCCACGCTTGGATCGGCACACCACGCCACACCATGCCATGCCACGCCACACCACGCTTGGATCAGCACACCACACCATGCCATGCCATGCCATGATTGGATTGGCACACCTCGCCATGCTTGGATCAGCACACCACGCCACACCACGCCATGCTGGGATTGGCATGCCACAGCACGCCATGCTACAATTGGCATGCCACAGCACGCCATGCTACAATTGGCATGCCACAGCACGCCATGCTACAATTGGCATGCCACTCCACGCTTGGATCGGCACACCACGCCACACCATGCCACGCCATGCCACACCACGCCATGATGGGATTGGCACACCTCGCCATGCTTGGATCAGCACACCACGCCACACCATGCCATGCTGGGATTGGCATGCCACTCCATGCCATGCTTGGATCAGCACACCATGCCAACCACGCCATGCTTGGATTGGCACACATCACCATGCTTGGATCAGCACAACACGCCACACCACGTCATGCCATGCCACGCTTGGATCAGCACACCACGCCACACCATGCCACACCACGCAACGCCATGCCATGCTTGGATTGGCACACCACACCACGTCATGCCATGCTTGGATCGGCACACCACGTCATGCCATGCTTGGATCGGCACACCATGTCACGCCTCAATCTTCATGCCACTCTTCGCATGTTTAATACCATTGTGAGAAGGATGTAATGCACTCTTTTTGATTTGAATTACCAGTGAATGAAAATTTTCCATGTTTCATGGAGACAATAAAAATAATGAAATGAAATGATGGGCCAAATGGTCTTTTCCTGCAACAGGTTTCCTTGTGTGTCCTTGTGGAACGCTGTTAAGAACGGGAAGAAAGAGGGAGGGAGGGCCGAGAGTTGAGTGGGGAGTGCAGAGAGTTGGGGGTTGGGGCTTGGAGGTGGCGGGGGGGGGGTAGAGAGTCGGGAGTGGGAGGTTGAGGTGTTGGAATGGGGTGTAGGAGGTGTGGAGTTGAAGACTTGAAGCAGAAAGGGGAAGGGGAGGACATGGGGTTGAGAGTGGCTGTTGCAGACATGAAGAAGAAAGAGAGGGGAGGGGGGAAGATATAGAGTTGGGGTGTGAGGTGGGGCAGAGGGGAACAGACTGTTTGGGGAGGGGGTGGGGTTGAGGACTTGTGTCGTGGACGATTTGAGGACATTGGGTGGTGAGGGGGTTTGAAGACTTGGACTGGGGAGGTCATTTGAAGATATGGTTCGGGGGGGGGGGGGTAGAGGGGGGGTTGAAGAGTTGAGATTGGTGTGGGTTCTTCAGAACTTGGGATGTGTGGGAGTTGAGGACTTTGTCACATTTTCCATGATGCCCTGCAAGTTGTTTATTGGTGTTATTTTTATTAATATTTGGTATTATGTACTATTTATTATTATTGTGTACTGTATTCCTTTTTATAATTCCCCTCGCCGGAGGAGAGGGTATTGCCTTTGCGTCTGTTTGTTACCTCTGCCACCGAAGGTGAAGGAGGTTATGTTTTCACCCCTCTCTGTCTGTTTGTTTGTTTGTCAGTTTGTTTGTTTGTGTGTAGGATATCTCAAGAAGTTTTGGACGGATTCGGAGGAAACTTGGTGGACATGTTGGGTGTGTGGCCAGGACGAATTGATTGGATTTTGGTGAAGATCCGGATCCGGATCTGGAAACGAGATTAATATAATTTCAAAAGTGATTCTTCACCATTGAGAGATCGAGTCACAAACGATCTAGGATTGTATCGCATGATATTTCACTCAAAAATGTATTGTGCCAGTTATGTTCTCATGGATCAGGCATTGAGTAGCGGAGGTGTGCGCTCTACCGAGTGCCCTTCTCGTTTGTTTGTTTGTCTATTTGTCCACACAGAACTTGATTAGCTTTATTTATTACATAAGACCCTGTAGATGCTGTTAGACCCTTAAGAATCCCAAGACCCCTTTGGCCCCTTTGACTCCTTTAGACCCTTTTTAGAGCTTTAGACCTTCACACCTTTCAGACTTTTTAACACCCTTGACCCCTTTGACCTTTAGACCATTTTTAGACTTCGTAAGATCCTTTAGACCCCTTTGGACAGTTCTGTACATTTAGATCTTAAATTACACCCTTTAGACAAGTTCGACCTTTTAAGATCCTTCGACCATTTTGACTCTTTATACCTTTTCAGACCTTCATACCTTTCGACCATTACTCCTTCAGACCATTTGACCTTTTACCTTCTCTGATTTCTACTGTTTCCAAAGTCTTTGAATGGCTTCTCAATTCCTTCAGCATCTTGACTCTCACAATCTTCTCTCGGACGATCAATACGGCTTTCATGAGGGAAGATCTACCGGTGATATCCTCACTTGAATCACGAATATCTGGGATTCTTCTCCGAGAGACTTTTTGGGGAATCCTTTGTTGAATCCAAACTAATCGACTTGTCGACTCTCCCAATCTGACCTCAGAACTCGACCCGCTCGAATTACTCCACAAAGTTGGCTCTCTTTTTCTTTTCTATCGATGTATTACTTCGGTTTGTGCTCCTGAGAACTTGCTGCTTGTCTACCTCCACCATTTGTGAGGCCACGGAATACCCGACAAGATGATGCATCGCATGATCATTGTGTTGCCATTGGCAACTCAACACTGGGTCCTGATGATGTCTGCCTCTTCCCCTTCACCGCCAAACCCTGGAACTCTTTACCTTCTCATCTCCTTCCAAACACTTCTGACCTTCCCTTTTTCAAAAGGCAGATTTTTTTTATTTTTACTTCCTCAAAAACTCTTTGACTATTCTCTCTTTCTTCACTTTTCTATCAATTCAGTTCTTTTATTGAAGACCCGGCCTTGATGAGGATGACATAGTCGGTGACTGGAACCTTCAACATAGAAAAAACAACAAAACAAAATATCTATACTGTACAACTAGACCATTTAGACCTTTCACTTAGTAAATCCTTCCATTTATTTTCCACACAAAACAAATCCTGCCGAGGGTCTGCAATCTCTGATTGCTCTTTCCATTGTTATTTAATACCTTATCTGGAATTTGAATTCCACATGAGGTATTGTCATCGAGCATCTGTCCATCCTTCCGTCTCCTATTTCGGCTTCTCTGGCAAAACCGCTGGGCCGATCCGGCTGGAATTTGGCAGCAACGTTCCGCTCCTGACTGGTGACGGGGATTGCAAAGCTCGCTCCGGTCATAACACTTTGGAAAAATCTTCTCTGGACCCATCAATCAATGCTACCAAATTTGAGTTACAACATTAGGCTGGGGTAGGGATGTTAAATTGCGGAGGTCATGCTGATCACGTGACCGGAAGTGTGCCAAAATGGCCGACTTAGTCAATATTTGGAAAATTCACGAAAGGAAATTCCTTCAAAAATCTTCTCGAAATCACCAGTCAGAATGCTACCGAATTTGGGTGACAACATTAGGCCGGGGTAGGGATGTTAAATTGCGGAGGTCACACTGATCACGTGACCGGAAGTTTGCCAAAATGGCCGACTTGGTCAATATTTGGAAAATTCACGAAAGGAAATTCCTTCAAAAATCTTCTCGAAACCCACCAGTCAGAATGCTACAGAATTTGGGTTACAACATTAGGCTGGGGTAGGGATGTTAAATTGCGGAGGTCACGCCGATCACGTGACCGGAATTGTGTCAAAATGGCCTACTTCGTCAATTTTTGAAAAACATGGAAATGCCTTCAAAATTTTTTTTCTCCAGACCTATCAGTCAGAATGCTACCGAATTTCGGTGATAACATTAGGCCAGGGTAGGGATGTTAAATTGTGGAGGTCACACGGATCACGTGACTGGAAGTGTGCCAAAATGGCCGACTTAGTCAATTTTTGGAAAATTCATGAAAGGAGATTCCTTCAAAAATCTTATCAAGATCCACCAGTCAGAATGCTACCGAATTTGGGTTACAACATTAGGCTGGGGGAGGAATGTTAAATTGTGGAGGTCATGCTGATCATGTGACCGGAAGTGTGTTAAAATGGCCGACTTAGTCAATTTTTGGAAAATTCACGAAAGGAAATTCCTTCAAAAGTCTTCTCGAGACCCACAAGTCAGAATGGTACCGAATTTGGGTTACAACATTAGGCTGCGGTATGGATGTTAAATTGTGGAGGTCATGCCGATCACGTGACCGGAAGTGTGCTAAAATGGCCGACTTGGTCAATATTTGGAAAATTCACGAAAGGAAATTCCTTCAAAAGTCTTCTCGAGACCCACCAGTCAGAATGCTACAGAATTTGGGTTACAACATTAGGTTGGGGTATGGATGTTAAATTGTGGAGGTCATGCCGATCACATGACCCGAAGTGTGTCTAAATGGCCTACTTCGTCAATTTTTGGAAAACACGTAAATTCCTTTAAAAAATTTTTCTCGAAACCCACCAGTCAGAATGCTACCGAATTTGGGTTACAACATTAGGTTGGGGTAGGGATGCTAAATTGCGGAGGTCATGCCGATCACGTGACCGGAAGTGTGCCAAAATGACCGACTTAGTCAATTTTAGGAAATTTCACTTAAGTAAATTCCTTCAAAAATCTTCTCCAGACCCACCAGTCAAAATACTGCCAAATTTGGGTTACAACATTAGGCCATGGCCCAGATAAGCTGAAGGTCCAGTGGTCCTATTTTTATTGGAATGTTATTAATTCTACATGGCAGTCCTATTCATCTCAGATTGTACGTGCCATGAGTTGCCTAATGAGTGAGTGATGTACAAGACGGGGCCAGGCCAATTGGGTCTACATGTACCCTCGGACCCCACAGTAACTGTGACCGGAAGGTGGTCCTATTTGTACCTGGTGTGTGTGTGTGTGTGTGTGTGTGTGTGTGTGTGTGTGTGTGTGTGTGTGTGTGTGTGTGTGTGTGTGTGTGTGTGTGTGTGTGTGGTGTTGTGTGTGCTTGTGCAGGAGACGGTGCTAGTCATGTTCTTTGGATGCGAGTACTGCGTTCGCCTGTGGGCGGCCGGGTGTCGTGCCAAGTATTCTGGGTTTTCTGGGCGCATTCGCTTTGCGCGGAAACCAATCTCCATTATTGGTATGATACGCCCCTCACAGTGAATGAGCCATCCAACTGACATCTCTGACTCCATCGCATCAACATTCAAACATATAATTTAAAGCGAAATTCCTTTCATCGTATCATCGACAAAGCTAAACATGTGTACACCTGTTTCACCAATACCTGGTTATAGATTTGAGGTTTGCCAATCTCACATGACCCACCTGGGTGGTGCTCTGTGATTTATGAAAGGAAAAGGGTATCTTTGTGAATTGTTTTATTTAGTTGATACTTCTCCGATTTTAATAACCTCCCCAAGTGTTTGGACAATGCTTCAGATGTAACTGACCTTTTTGGGGGTTGTTAGGGTTGCTCAGACCCGGGTAGTATACACGCCATTGTCTTGTGCTGTGAAGCCTGGTTCGATTCCCGAGACCCAACCGTAAACTGTCGCATCGGTGCTTCATTGGCAGAGAGATTAATCGGTGTGCCCTCCACCAGATGGCGCATTAAGCCGGGCGTCCCGACTCCTAGCATTAGTTGGTGGACCCACGGTGTCCTTCGCGAGGAGTAGATGAGTTATCACCTGCACTTTGGGGCCAAAATAGCAAATTATTGCCTGAACCGAAAGAGGGCACATCTCGGAGCACAGCCATGCTCCCAGAGGTGATGCAACTGCCCCACACGAACGAATAAATGACGTCTTAGAATGATTATTTTCCATTCGGTCATTCTCCTTTCTTTCCTTTTTGCATGTACAGTAATTCTGGTTTGTCATGCTTTTGTATTATTTTAAATTTGAGTCTTTTGATAATGTCAGGTTATAGTTGAAAGCTGTAAAATCCCTTGTGACATTGGCTTGTACAATTGCCCTTTTGTCTTGTGTTTCAGACCTTATTGTGGTGGTAGCATCAATCATCGTTCTCTGTGTTGGCTCCAACGGGCAGGTGTTTGCTACCTCTGCCATCAGGTAATTTGGGCCGACCTCTACCAGAAAGACAACCTTCAAAATGAGGGTATTTTAAATGTGCTATTGCAGTCAGTACACATCGTTATTGTTAGACTGTTTAAATAACAGCAAAACAATCGAAACTTGGTTAAATGCTGGGTCTACATCTTATGTATGTATGTATGTATGTATGTATGTATGTATGTATGTATGTATGTATGTAGCCGAAACTCCACTCAATAAATAATGTACTACTGGAACGTACCTTTTAAACCCTTCATATGGACATTTTAGTGTCCTTTAGATCCTTTAGGACACTTTAGACATTTTAGACCTTATAGACCCTTTTGACAGAGGAGTCTGAATTGGAGGCCCGCTGGGCTGGTTACTTTGAGCGGTTGTACCAGGCTGATCCCCCAGCTGTCGAGTTGGATGTCAGAGTTGTAACTATCCCTGTTGCTGACCCTCCAATCAACTGTGGTCCACCTTCGCTTGTGGAAACACGGGCTGCGGTGAACCAATTGAAAGGGGGTAAAGCTCCAGGGATCTGTGGCATCCATGCCGAACTTCTCAAGGCTGGTGGAAATGCTGCACTCGTGTCGTTGCATGCAGTTTTGTGCTCTGCCTGGAACACAGGCATCATCCCAACTGACTGGAAGAGGGGCCTTGTTGTCCCTCTCTGGAAAGGGAAGGGTGATCGCCAAGACTGCAACAACTACCGAGGGGTGACGCAGCTCTCAGTGTCGGGCAAGGTCTTTGCTCGGATAATTCTTGATAGGGTTCACCACCATCTGCTTGAGCACCAGCGTCCAGAGCAGTCAGGCTTTACACCAAAGAGGTCAACGATTGACCGTATCCTTGCTCTTCAGGTCATCACCAAACGTAGACGACAGTTCGGTAAAGCGTGTGATTCAGTGAATCGGGATGCCCTCTGGAGGATTGTTGGCCTTCGTGGGGTGCCACCAAAATGGATCGATCTGATGTCTGAACTCTACTCTGGTACTGAGAGTGCAGTGAGATGTGGTGGTACCATCTCTGACTTATTTCCAGTTGTTACTGGAGTTTGTCAGGGGTGTGTACTGGCCCCCACACTTTTCAGCACTTGTATGGACTGGATTCTGGGGAGGATGTCGGAGAGATCAAGCTGCGGTGCATCGTTTGGGAATGTCAAGATCTCTGACCTTGATTTCGCAGATGATGCAGTTATCTTTGGGGAGACTCTTGATATCCTTTTGGGGGCCCTCGAGGTGCTGAATGAAGACTCGGAGCCGATGGGATTACGGGTTTCCTGGGTCAAAACTAAGATCTAGGCTTTCAATGACATCTTGGATGCTGCTATCTTGTCTGCGCCCGTTTGTGGTGAGGATTTTGAGGTCACGGAGAGATTCACTAACCTTGGCAGTGATATTCATGTCTCTGCTGGCTGTGAGTCAGAGGTCAATCGACATTTGGATCGGGCTTGTGGAGTCATGGATTCACTGGATAATGGGGTGTGGCGCTGCCGGTATCTGTGCAGGAGGACGAAAGTCCGAGTCTTCAGGTCTTTGGTGGTTCCAGTCTTGCTCTACGTATGTGAGACTTGTACTCTGACCAAGGATCTGAGACTGAGACCATTCCTTTGGTACCAGGTCTCCGGAGAATCCTTGGCTATCGCTGGTCGGACTTTGTGTCCAACGAGCGGTTGCTGAGAGGGACTGAAAGAAGATTTGTTGCTTTCATAGTCCGTGAGTGTCAGCTGCAGCTGTATGGACATGTGGCTCATTTTCCTGATGCTGATCCTGCTCACCAGATTCTCTCAGTGTGGGAGCCTCATGGGTGGGGGAGGCCAACGGGCGGACCACGTGCCTCGTGGTTGCAGCAGGTTGATCAGCATCTCAAGGAGCTTGTGATGGGCTGGACATCTGCCTGGGGGATTGCCGGATGGATTACTCTGGAGTACCGGCGGAAAGTGGACGTGGCAATGCGCTGCTCCGGCATTTTCTCCCATACCTGACTTGACCCTTTCAACCCCATAAGACCCTCACCACTATTGGAACATACCCTTTAGAGCCTTTAGATCCCTTAGCGCCTGGATGGGTTTGAGGGTTGTGGAGTAGCGGCTGAAACCCAAATCCTATCCAGGTTCCTCCTGATGACTCCTTTGCTATTTACTTCTTTGGGTTCCTTCTTGGTCTTCCATTTCATTATGATCCCCATAGACCCCATATACCCCATATACCCCATACAATCATTGGACCCCATTCAATATTTTCAACCTTTACACCCTTTAGACCCCTCAAGACACTTTAGACCCCTTATGACAGTTAAGATGCTTTAGACTCCTTAAGACCTTCAGACTGTTGAGACCCCTTGAACCTTTAGACCCATTAGACCATTCGAAACCCTTAGAGCCTTTATACTCTGACTCTGTAGATCTATAGACCTTAATAGACCCTTTAGAATGTAATATAATGCAGTGTGTGTGTGTGTGTGTGTGTGTGTGTGTGTGTGTGTGTGTGTGTGTGTGTGTGTGTGTGTGTGTGTGTGTGTGTGTGCACTGAGTATGTTTGTGGGTCGTGGTTATGTATTTTAGCATCAACAGCTCTACTAACGTCGAGCTCGTCACGGCGGGAGATTACAGTCCTGAGATGTCCCGAGCAGTCAAAATGAATGGCGGACAGCATATTTGCGGGTCGTGAGGAAAGACATGAGAAACCTTAAAGCTTTTATACCCAACGGGTTTATTTCACAAACCACAAAAATCAAAACAACCAAGGATGATGTAATTCCAGAGAAACAAAAAAAAAAAAAAAAAAAAAAACAATTGTGACGGAGGAGATGACGGCGGGTTGGGATCGGGAAGAAAGTGAAAATACCAAATCAAAAACAAATAATTATGCACAATGAGGTGAAAGAAATCGAAAGCAACAAGGTGCCACATTCCGGACGAAGTCACAGATGGGAAAGGGACAAAACCAGGGGACTCAGCTCTGGGGCAGCGGGAATGAGCAGGTGATGAGGAGGGACGAGGAGCAGGACGATGAGGTGAGCAGAAGATAACGAGGATGACAAGGAGACAAAGCGCTCAGGCATGTCGACAAAACAGGGTACAAGGTGAAGAGAGGCACAGGCAGGCAGGATGACCTCCTTAAAACTCTTTCTCTTCAGTGTTGCACACACCAAAAACTCCCAGCGGCGTTCTCAGACTTCGCCGCCTTCTCCTCAGACAAACGCTCTCACCAACTGTCTAATTCCTCTCGTCATCCGTACCTCAGACTCCCAATTGCCGATTAGGCTTGTCCCTCTCCTCTACCTGGGCAACACTCTACCCCTGCCAGGTTTGTGCCAAGTATCCCGGCGCCCCCCCCCCCCGGTAGAGGTTGACATAGAGGTTATACACACAATTTCCTGAACCATAGTCCCTAACAAATTATTACCCCCACCACCCCCTTCATGGTGTACATGCAAATATGACAATTTTTAGCTGACATTTCCTGACTTGTACATCTAGATGACTATCTACTCGCACACGGACCATGCTACACTATGCATTCCTATCTGTTCTCTGTTAATATCTAACCCCCCCTCAAACGTAACATTATGTTTGTATGTTTTTAGCCGAAATAGTGCCCCCTGGCGGAATGTGTCATCGCCCAGAAGTGGATGGGAAACTGAAGCTATAATTGTAGAATGAAATTGTAAAGGTATATGTGCACATAAAATAATTCAATTTGAAACGAATAAAATAATTCAACCATCACAGAACATGGCTATACGAGCTGTTTGAGAAGAATAGTACTTGAAGTGCCAGTTGGGCCCTTCAACTATTGTTTTTTTTTCAATCGGATAAACAATTAAAACCTGCGTGGACTTTAGCCCTCGATCACCACCACCTCGATCACCCTCTAAAATAAAATATAATAAAAATTTATTTCCTCTTTATAAACACACAACCTCCCATTTTTGAGCTCTTTCAACTGGCGCAACAATGAAAGGCTTCCCTTTTTTAAAATCGTGGTATTTTTACCATGAGCTTCTGCTCGTCATTAGAATGGAGGGAGAAAAACAAGTTGTCCACCCCATCAGTACACCTTATTTAGTCCACCAAGTCGTAATCCAGAGAACTCGGTTACACAGCATTGAGGAGAACCTGGTCATATTGTAAAGTGTTTCTGGATGGCTCTGTTACACGTAACCACGATGTCCACAAACTACACAGGAGAACGTCTGGTTGAACAAACCAACAATGTGACACACACTCCACCATCACAGACAGGTCGGTGGTCTCTCTGTCTTCTTCCACCTCATTTCTGGACTTGCACTCTCTGCTCTCTCCGTGCTCAACCTCCCCCCCCCCCCAAGGTTTCTGCAGGACACACGCGGTCCACCATCAACCCCCTCCTAGTGAAACTGCCGATATCCAGAACCACTCATCACCTCCACTCATTTGTTCCTCTTTTTTTCACACCTGTGGAACCACCTTCCAAACTCTGTTCAATCTCACTCTTCCCTCCAGGTCTTCAAGACAGATGTTCACCACCATCTGAAATCATCCTCCATACAAAACCATGATCTTTTCCACCTCCATTAAACCACCTGCTGCCACTCACACTAATTTCCAGTTTTTTTTTTATTCCTGGTAGTTTGCTTCTGTATCCATCTTGTCCACCCCTTGATTGTCTGTCTCCATTTATATTTGTCCTTCTGTCATGCTGTTGGTGTTTCCTCTCCACCCCCCTCTCTCTTTCTCATGTTTATTTTGTTGTGTCGCATCCTGATCTGTTCTGTGTTCTTGCTCTTCCATGAGCTTTAACTTTGCATACAAAAAAACCCAACAAAGAGGTTTTAATTCAAATGTTGTCCTTGTTGACATGGAATGGATGAGGATATCTTGGAACCATGTGATGCTTACACTTACTCGGGAAATCTGTTAATGTAATTATGAAATAGTTAATCTTGTCACCACCATCTCTTGTGTCGTAGTCATCCATTTTTCAACATGAAAATGTTTTTTTTTTTTTTTTTTTTTGCTGTGCAGAGGAATCAGATTTCTGCAGATCTTGAGGGTTCTGCATGTTGACAGACATGGAGGAACGTGGCGTCTACTGAGCTCGGTTGTCTTCATACACAGGCAGGTGAGATGAAGCAAACGGTGAGAAACTTTACACAAATACACATAAACGGACAGGAAACACTTCAACACAGACTTCCAGAGAAACATCTGCTGACAAAATAATCAGATAAACCTGGCAGATTGAAATTACAGTTGTTTCACTTTCGGCCACCCCGACTGACGACTGCCCCGACTTGCGGCACCCCCAACACGCATATGGTCACACTGACTTCAAACCATTCAACCCTCTTCCAAGCATGCAATCCTGCAATAGAAAGCATCTTGTTGGAGTCAGAAAAGTGAAAAATGTACTTTTGTCTTTTGGCATGTCTTATTATTCTGTTTACTATTGTGTAAATATCTGAATTATATCATTAGAGAACCAAGCCATCCTGGCTGGTACCCTCTTGATTTTCTACTGATTATTTTTTTAATCATTATTTTTATTATTATTATTGTTGTTGTTATTATTCCAGACCTGAACATCCCAAACTAATCAAGATAGTACTCGCTCTGCCAGGCGGGCAGTGTTTCAGAAGCGAGGTCTGGATCAGTAGTTTAAATGTGAGATCAATGGAGGGGAGAGGAGTCGAGGTGGTGGAGATGATGCAGAAAAGGAGATTGGAAGTATTGTGTGTGTGTGTGTGTGTGTGTGTGTGTGTGTGTGTGTGTGTGTGTGTGTGTGTGTGTGTGTGTGTGTGTGTGTGTGTGTGTGTGTGTGTGTGTGTGTGCAGGAGACAAGATAGAAAGGGGACAGTGCGAGGAGGTTGTTGGGAGGATCCAAGCTGTTGCACATCTGTGGGGATGGAAGGCGTAATGGCATGGGAATAATATCAGAAAAAAAATCAGCAAGCAAATGGTCAGAGTGGAAAGATGGGAGGGAGGGATAGTTATGGCATGGGTGGTGGTACAGAGGCAAATGGTTTGGTGTATGAGCCACAAGTGTGAAGGACTGAGGTGGAAAAGCAGGAGTTCAGGGTCGCTCTGGAGAGGATGATGGGAATGGTTGAGCTGGAGGTGATGCTGTGCATTGTGGCAGTAGCGGAGCTAGGTGAAGAGGAATGTGATGGTCAATTTTGGTGGGGAACGAGGAATAGAGGGGGTTAAGAGTTGGTGGAGCTGGTGGTGAGGAATGGGATAGCCATAGCTGGTTCATTCTTTCAAAAGCAAGACAGCTACAAAATTACTTACAGGAGTGGATGGCATGGAACGGAACTGGATTTGTTGGTCGTGAGGAAGTGACAGCTGTGGAGGATCTAGGATTGTAAGGCAGTAAGTAGTGGGAGAGCAGGTTACCATCCAGCACAACCGGTGGTGTTTGTTATGTGCATAAAGAGAAGGTGGTAGGTTAAGAGCAGTGTCGGAAGATGAGTCTGTGGCTGACATCTTATTCTGCAGAAACACTTAAGAGATCAATACAAAACTTCATACACATCGATTGACTATCTTTGGGGAATAGAGTTTGATAATTTAAATGTCATAGGTCACATGGTCTGGCAGCCATATTGGATTTTAGCTGAAACCTTTAAAAAAACACATTCTCCCAAAACTACCCAACCGATCGACGCAAGACTATATTTATGTAATCGACTAGGCATGTGGATTAAAGTTTGTTAATAAAAATGTCATCAGTCACATGGTATTTTTTTTTCTGCCCGACCACGTGACTGATGATGTCATCGTTATGTTCCACTTGGGGAATTGATGCCCTCAAATTTCATTTATTTTCATTCAGCCATTTCAGAGACGACCAGCGTTAAAGATTTTCCTTCAATATAATATGGTAGCAAAACCATGTGACCGATGATGTTATCGCTATCATCCTCTTTGTTAAGAGGATCCTCTTTGTTAAGTATCGCATTGATAGGTTAAGCGGTTTCAGAGAGAATTTTTTTTTTAATATCTTCCATGAAAGCAATGTGGCTGCTACACCACATGACCAATGACGTTTATTTATCAAACTTTTATCCCCATGCCTAGTCGATGACATACTTAAAGCGGTTTGATGACATATCAAACTAACCCTAACCCTAACCCTAACCCTAACCCTAACCCTTAAATCGATAGGTTAAGCGCAGGGCCCGGCATAACCGCTCACAGTTATAAAGCGCACTCCTAGTTATGCAATTGTTAGTGTATTAAATAATCTCTTTTGTTTTGTTCTTTTCCCATGTCACACACCCCCTGCTCCCACCCCTTCCCTACCCTCCAACAGGAGCTCATTTCGACATTATACATAGGCTTCCTAGGCCTTATCTTCTCCTCCTATTTTGTCTATCTGGCTGAAAAGGATGAAGTAGATGCCCATGGTCACACAGATTTTGAAAGTTATGCTGATGCTTTATGGTGGGGAATGGTGAGTGGCACCAGTACACAGGTATCAGCACACAATACATTCACACAGTACACAAGTACCAGCATACAATGTGCTGTTATGTGGAAGGGGGGGGGGATCCATAGTTAGAATCGAGTAAGACCATAAGATGGACCATGTGAACTGTGCAGCGTATATTTACTCTTGTAAACAGGAAAAATGTTAGAGTATGTTTTCTTGTTAAACGTGCACTGAGGAGGCAGTGGGTGTTAACTTAATGGTAGAGTAAGGTTGTGTAATGTGTGACCTTCTGTAAGGCGAGGCCAGGTAAGGAATTCAATGTTTCACAGCACATGGAAGCACTTCGCTGTTTGGTGGCACCATCACAAACTGTTTGGCCAATGTGTGTGAGCCGTGGCGCTGAAATAGGCTGTAGAGCCCAGAATAAGACCGGAAGACTTTTTTTTTATTGGGCCCGTCCACGAGACGGGTCGGCCCGGAAGATAGGCACATCCACAGCAGTGGGCGGTCAATCACGGGACCCGCTTGTGGAGGCGGTCCCAGAGTTTAGGTGGGAAGTGATCGTGCTTTGTGCTGAGGGTCGGAATTGGATGTTTTAGCAGTAGGTATCTCTCACTTTACCTCTGCTTGGCCGTCATCTTGTTTTTTCTCTTGGTCTTCCACCGCATCATCTTCTCCTGGTCTTCCACCGCATTGCTCTAGCCATATTACCTATCCCGTGCAGCGCTTTGACTGTTCTCCGACGACCTGCATCTTGCCAATCACTGTGCTGCCGAAGACCTCGCTTTCCCCATTGTTCTTCATCATGTGAATCTGGTATTGTCGGCGCCATTACGGGGTATATTTATTTATTTATTGTGCAGTGCATAAGTTTGCATGCCCCCTCATTCCTATGTACGTCCATTGACTGCTTGGTCCATGTAGTTTGTGATAGCTTCTCGTCGACTCTCTTCCCTGTATTTTTTTTATGACAATCATCATTGTTATGTCAGCCACCGAAGGTAGACGGAGATATGTTTTCATCCCAGATGTTTGTCTGTTTGTCTCTGAGTATGATAGCTCAGAGTTTTGGACGGATTCGCACAAAACCTGGTGGACAGGTAGGGTGTGTGAAAAGGATGAATTGATTCGATTTGCTGAAGATCCGGAAATGGATTCAGGTACTCGATTTTTTTCAAGTAATTCTTCACCATTTAGAGATAGGGCCAAAAACAATATATAGCATCATATCTCAAAGGGTTTTCTCTGGATTCGGATGAAACCTGAGCTCCTGACCACGTACAAAGCTTTCATCCGCAGCCTGATGGAGTACTGCTCTCCCCTCTGGGCTGGTGCTCCCGCCTCTCACCTTTCTCGGCTCCAAACTGTGGAAACCAAGGCATTTCGGATCATTGGTATCTCCCGTGATGAGGCTGAGTCTTTGGGCCTCTCACTCTCTCACCACAGGCAGGTCAGTGGTCTTTCTGTCTTCTACCGTCTCCTATCCGGCATCGCCACCCCTCGTTCTGTCTGAGATATGTCCCTCCCACCCCCCATATTTCCTCAGGGTGCTTAAGGTCCACCAGCAACCCCCTTCTGATAAAACTACCAAAATCAAGAATCACTGCTCACCTTCACTCTTTCATTCCTCCTTTTTCCCACTTTTGGAACAAACTCCCACACTCTCCTCAATCCCACTCTTCCCTCCAGGTCTTCAAAACAGCTGTTCACCACCACCTCTTATCTTCCCCCATCCAAAACCATGATCTTTTCTACCCCCGTTCATACACTCCAAACCCACCTCCTTCATATTTCCTGCCTTCCTTCCTGAAAGTCCCTGTAATGTCCATTTGTATTCCCCATGTTCCCCACTGTTTTGTACTTCCCTCTCCTGCTCCTCTTGTCTCCTGCTACCCTTGTTATATATTATGTGTGTTAGCTCTTATATGAGCCTCAACATTGCATATAAATAAAAGACTTGTTTGACAGGTTGGGTGTGTGACAAGGATGAACTGATTTGCTTTTTCATGAAGATCTGGATCTGGGAATTCTTTTTTATTTTTAGAAGTGATTCTTAGTAATTGAGAGATTGGGCTAAAAATGATATATAGCATGATATCTCAAAAGTTTTGGACAGTATTGACAAAACTTGGTGGATGAGTTGGGTCGGTGACGAGAACAAGCCGATTTGATTTTGGTTCAGGTCCGGACCCAGATCCGGCCTATCACTGGGATACAAAATTTAAACTGTTCAGGTATGTGCTGTCCTGAGTGCCGTTCCAGTTATTATAAGAGACATCTTCCTGCCTGTTGCCTCTCATACGAGATCTGCCACCAGGTTTGGTTTTTTTATTGGGTGATCCTTGGGGAATGGTAACCATAAGGTAGAATAACTGAGCGCAGTACAGTATACGATGGTAGATTAGCAGACAGCAATGATCATGGAAGAGATTTTTGGTTTCTGGGGGAGGGGAGGGGGAGACAGGAGGAAACAGCAGAGGTGTCGTGATTGTTGTAACGTGTTGAGTGGACAGTTTGTGGAGGAAGGCAGTTTGATCAGTTTGAGAGTACAATGTCGGATGCCTGTCAATAACAAAATGTGCACGTCCGCACGAACTCGGTTACCTGTACCGTTGATAATGTGGCTTTGGCTGATTGATGATCCTGTTGTTTGACTCATCTGTACAATCTGATGACCCTGTGCAGGTCACCGTCACGACCATCGGTTATGGAGACAAAGTCCCACAGACATGGATTGGGAAGATTGTCGCTTCCTGCTTCAGTGTCTTTGCAATCTCCTTCTTCGCTCTTCCTGCTGTAAGGGAATGAACAAGAGAGCCCGGGGCAAGGGTGGACCAGGCCACGGGGTTGGATAATAGGGGGGAAATGGGGTCTGAGTTGGCAGTCATAAAAACCAGAGACTAAGAAGGAAGCATTTTGAGCCAAAATTACAATCAACCGCTATCATCAAATGGACAAACGATTGTGTTGTCTTCCCACTCTCTCCATCATACACCACCCAGGGAATTCTTGGATCAGGTTTTGCTCTGAAGGTTCAACAGAAGCAACGGCAGAAACATTTCAACCGTCAGATTCCCGCCGCTGCTTCTTACATACAGGTACTGAGCACCCCGCTTGTTACATATGATAAGTTACATAACAAGTTCGAGTTTCAGGGGGTTTCGTCAATTTTTTTTTTTTTAACAGAGTTTTGGGCTTTTTGGACTTCGAAAATATCACATCGGTAGAGGGGACCTGAGTCGCAAGGCAATTCTCGTTCTTGTTTTAATTCCTGATCCTCATCTCTATACACCCTGTGCAGATGGCGTGGAGATGCTACATTGCAGAAAGATGTCAATCCAGCGCCACTTGGAACATCCATGTGACCTCCAGACCTCCCACAAGCATACCCTCCACTTCCGGCCCAAAAGATTCCAACCCAAAGCTCAAGGTTTGGTGGGATGGGGGGGGGGTGGGTGAGCAAGGATAAGGGAGGGTGTGTTGATTGGTGGTGGAAGGATGGAGTGGAGGGATGATAAAGGTGAAATGGGAAAACATTTCAATGTCGCTCGTCTTTCTGAAATGTGGATTTTGACGTGACCATCTTGGTGGTGTTGGGAAGAATTTGATCGTTTTGTAGGGTGTTATAATTACAGGTACAGTATAACATCGGTGATCATAGTTTTCTCTTTGGCTGCTTAGTAAACAAACCCTTTTTTTTAACCTGTGGTCTTCTTTGCCTGCTATTACCCTGGTGGTTTGTTGTGAGGGTCATCGTAACGCATCTCTCGCCTCTTCCGAAAACACGGATCAGCAGTGGGTTTATTGAGAAGTTGTGGCGGCAATAACTACCATTTGGATTTATGTGGCCGCATTTCAAGCATCGCGACTATGTTGTATTGGTTCGGCAATACAAGCCCCATTCGTTGTTTTTTGCTGATGCATGCATGACCCTGCTTCAAGTCACCGACAGCCGACGCTTCGGTGCCCTCCAATGTCACAGGAAAGAGGTGAGGGAGTGAGCGAGCTCTGTAGGTTCATTGTGATGACCTCGGCTTCCAGGTTCCAACCTTACTGTGGGACTGTATTAAACCTTCACCTGGACTCTATGACAAGTGAAGTTGCTTGCTTCAGGTTCTGGTGAATGATGGACACAGTGCAGTTCAGAGCTACAAAATAGAAGTCAAGGCACAGTCATGTGATCAATTTTTTTTTTAGCTCACCTGGAACGTAATTCCGTGGAGCTTATGGCATGGCGTGTCGACCGTCCGTCCACAAACACTTGCAACTTCTTCTCTGAAACTACGCATGTGATTGCGACAAAACTTGACCCCAACCTTCATCACCCGGTATGTACCAAAGTTTGTTCATGGCATTAAAAAAATATCTCAGGTGTGAGCCCAACTTTCTTCTCCATTACATACTTTGTGGGTCATCCACGCCTACCAGTGCTTCCCTGGTCTTCTTATCCAGCCATTACCAGGTGAGCACCCAGGGGTATTGCCCCCATTTTTAATCTAAATGCTGCCGTACCGGCTTGGCTCATTTCATCAAATGATCGCACTCTCTCCCGAGAAAGCAGAAACACAAGTTTGTTTGGATGTGAGCAAAAAGAGGGAATAAAAGTGCTGTGCTACACTTAGTTTGTCGTTTTACTACTTTATTGATCCTTCAGTTGAATACAGGTAGTGACCAAAAAAAAATGGAAACACCTGGGTAAATGAGGGACACCAAGAAACGCTTCCACACAGGTGTGGCCCATGTGTTAATGAAGCAAATAACATCCCGGCATGCTTCGGGTCATGTATAAAATTGCTGCACAGGCCTGGGTGCCTATTATCGTGGCTGCAACAGGAGAATCCCCAGTGCCCTCGTCCACAGAACACGTGTGGTCGCCCAATTGTTTGATGAGCATGACATTGTCGTTATCCATACGTCATGGACTTCTCAGTCACCAGATCTGAACTCAACCGAGCATTTATGGGATATTCTGGAACCACGCCTGAGACAGCGTTTTCCACCTCCGTCAAACAGGGGTGAATTGATTGACTTTCCCATGGGAGAATGGTGACGCCTCCCTCCTGCAGAATTCCAGACGATGGTGGACTCTACGCCACGGCACATACAGGCCGAGCTGGCCGCACGTGGTGGCCCAACGCCCGATTGAGTAACTTTACGTTGGTGTTTCCATTTTTTTGTTCACTACCTGTTTTTTTGTTCACTACATTACCCATGGAAATGATGTGAGAAAGAACTTATCCGTTAAGATCATATGATTGGAGGCACATCTAGCTCTTTGATGATACATTCATGTGATATCCACATTGTCTGTGTTTCTCATTGCTGTCTCTCTACTCATTCATGTGGACATGTTCTGATTGCAGTCATAACCACCAACCTTTTGTGATCCATGTTCCCCGACATGCTCTGCACATCATGACCTCTGGCAGGCATGGAATTGGCGGGTGAGAAGTCGTGACCTTCAAGATCGGAGTCACTTCCTATCTGTGCCACAACTGACACTACACAAAGGTCGTGAAATGATTTCTGGTTCCAACCTCCTCTCAAATGAACCTCCAGGTGTTGTTGTTATTACTACCTCTGCTATGGAAGGGGAAGGAGGTTATGTTTTCACCCCTCTCTGTCTGTTTGTCTGTCTGTGTGCAGGATATATCAAAAAGTTGCGGACGGATTCGGATGAAATTTGTGGGCAGGTTTAGATGAAAGACGATGACGAACTGATTAGATTTTTGGTGAAGATCCGAATCCAGATCCGGCTACGAGAATTATTTATTTTTTAAGTGATTCTTCACCATTGAGAGATCGGGCCAAAAACGATATAGTACTGTATAGCATGACATTTCAAAAATGTATTGGGCCCCATATGTTCTCGTGGATCAGGCATTGCATGGTGGAGGTATGCGCTCGACTGAATGCCCTTCTCGTTATTATTATTATTATTATTATTATGGTATTTCCGTTTTTGTAAATGGTCTTGGGTTGTGGAAGAGCTTGAACACTGAATGGACCACTGAATGAATCCAACCGGTCTGGGTGTTTAGATACACGGGAGGACCTACACAAAGGAGTTGTTACAGGCACAGATTTAGGTGACGTGGACAAACGCACCGGACTGGCAGCGGGTACAGGTACAGAAACTTCGGGTGGAGACGCATTACTGACAACTTCAGATGCAGGATCGGAAACAACAGTTGCATTCTCGGACAACGGAACAATAACTGGATGAATCACAGGTCTCGCATCATCCACCAACTCAATATAACGCAGCTTGATCTGATCCACACGTTTCATAACTGTTCGCCCCCATTTTTCAGCTCGACACAAAAAACACGAGTTCCTTCCTTGCGAATAACAACACCTGTCATCAACAGTTTCACCGATGTCAGGATGAACAAGAGAAAGTCTGGTTTTGAGTTCTCTCTCTAGAAGCAGTTCGGTTGGAGGCACTGCAGTTACGGTGTGTGTTCTGGATCTGTAACTTAGCAACGCGCGTCACAAACGCGTTTGAAGTGAACCTTGAGTAACACACCTTAACCCTTGCTTGATGATCTGTACAGCAGGTTCTACATGACCATTAGAAGCAGGTTTAAACGGAGCAGAACGGACATGTTTGATACCATTCAACCTCATGAAGTCCTGAAATTCCTGACATGTAAAACACGAACCCCATTGTCGCTAACCAACACATCAGGTAGACCATGAGCTGCGAACATGACTCGTGAATTCTCAATGGTGGCGGCAGAAGTGCTGGTCGACATGTTAGAGCACTCACTCCACTTGGAAAATGCATCAATGACAACAAGGAACATTTTCCCGAAGAACGGACCTGCAAAGTCAACATGGATCCTGGACCAAGGTTTGGAAGGCCAGGACCAAAGACTCAGCGGTGTTTCCGCTGGTGATTTTCTGAGCTGCGTACACGTATCACAACAACGAACACAAGATTCAAGTTCTGAATCAATACCAGACCACCAAACATGAGACCTTGCGATAACTTTCATTGTCACAATACCAGGGTGGGTACTACGGAGTTCAGAAACCAAGTTCTCTCTTCCATGATTTGGCATGATGACACGTCGACACCAAAGTAAGTATTCTGAGTGGACAGATAACTCATCTCCAAGATGTAAATATGGTTTGTACTCGTCTGAGTCTGGTATACGGGACCAACCGCCGGTCATAACACAATGATTAACTACAAGACGACACAGGATCTCTGTTCGACCACAATCTCACTTGAGCAGCAGCGACTGGAGAATCGTCACTCTCAAACACATTCACAGTTAATACAAGGTCAGCAGGTCGAGGGGTACTGTTACAATCAGTGATAGGTACCGACAGTCGACTCAATGCATCAGCACAATTCCCAGTGCCAGTCCTGTAACGAATGGTACAATTGTAACCAGACAGCGTCAAGGCCCACCGCTGAACGCGTGATGACGCATTGTTGTTGATTCCCTTGTTCTCTGAAAACAAGAAAGTGAGCGGTTTGTGATCAGTTACGAGCACTCCACGGGGATTAGTGCACTTTTGGGGACCTTTCTTATCTGTCGTGTTCCCTCCACCGCACCTTATCACTCCCTGCTCACCGACAACATGTACCACACCAACACGTGACGCGTCCTTCAAGAACTCTTCACAACTCTTTCGCATGGCTGTCTCACTAACTACCACCTTTCCAACTGCCACATATCTCTTCCCACTTTTATAATCCATCGTGACCATGCTCAGCCAGGTGCACTGATCGGCCTACCTCTCGTACGGTTGCTAAGGTGTCATGCCCTTGTTCCCTCTTCTCCCCTCCTTGGTGAGGCGGTGGGTTCCCTGTGTGTATGCGCACAGTCGCTGCTTGTCTTTGTTGGACAGATCATAAATGGGAAAACGATTTCGAGGTTGAAGGTGCAGGAATGGTAGGGGCTTAGGGACTTAGACACATACATCATGGCGGGAGGACTTTGGATTTCTGCTCGCACACCCTTCAACACATAACTCATCATTTGACACAGAAACCAAGCACTTATGCCATACATTTATTAATGAAATGTTCATTCCATCTTACGTACGTTAGCACCTATGGCCGTCCCTGAAACAATAAATTTCTGGATTGGTACTTCAACAAAGTACTGTCCCTCATATAGATGTTAAACTGGGTGCCCCGTCTACCGGCATTAGTTGGTCGACGTTAAAGATCCCACGGTGTCTTCCGTAAAGAGTGGACTCTGAGCAAATTACTAATTGGTGTCCAAACCAACTCCAGTATGTCGGGCCTGACTAACCGGCTCGTGAAAGACATGGGACAAAAGCGTTCCCTGGCTGATCCCACAAGAAGGTGAGAGTAATTGGGTCCTTTCCCAACCTTGCTTTGGGATTGCCTTGCCCAACCAGAGGAAGAAGGCCACTGAACTACATCGACTGCGTAGAAAGGGATCTCCAGCATGGCGTAGCGGACATGCAGACACTGATGATGGACAAAGACTCATGACGCGGCATTGTGAACTCCATCTCGGATGCGTCCACTGAGTAGTCGTAATTGGGTCCATTAAAGAAGTTGTGGGATTTTGACTTTTTTTATTTCCGTGATATTATCTATCCAACTTCCTTGTTTATCCATTTCTTCTATATTTTTCTTATTTATGTGATTATGCTCATTCTTATTTCTGATGTTTTCTCTCTATAATCACTCTTCTCCTTTTTTGTTCCTCCCAATCAATCCTCTCACTGTTTTTAATCCCCCCCTGAAAACCCTTCAACCTCCCCTTGTGTTTTCTCCAATCTTTTTCTTCTTCTTCTTCTTCTTCTTCTTCTTCTTCTTCTTCTTCTTCTTCTTCTTCTTCTTCTTCTTCTACTCCTTCTTCTTCTTCTTCTTCTTCTTCTTCTTCTTCTTCTTCTTCTTCTTCTTCTTCTTCTTCTTCTTCTTCTTCTTCTTCTTCTTCTTCTTCTTCTTCTTCTTCTTCTTCTTCTTCTTCTTCTTCTTCTTCTTCTTCTTCTTCTTCTTCTTCTTCTTCTTCTTCTTCTTCTTCTTCTTCTTCTTCTTCTTCTTCTTCTTCTTCTTCTTCTTCTTCTTCTTCTTCTTCTTCTTCTTCTTCTTCTTCTTCTTCTTCTTCTTCTTCTTCTTCTTCTTCTTCTTCTTCTTCTTCTTCTTCTTCTTCTTCTTCTTCTTCTTCTTCTTCTTCTTCTGCTTCTTCTTCTTCTTCTTCTTCTTCTTCTTATTCTTTTTCTTTTTCTTCTTCTTCTTTTTCTTCTTCTTGTTCTTCTTCTTCTTCTTCTTCTTCTTCTTCTTCTTCTTCTTCTTCTTCTTCTTCTTCTTCTTCTTCTTCTTCTGCTTCTTCTTCTTCTTCTTCTTCTTCTTCTTCTTCTTCTTCTTCTTCTTCTTCTTCTTCTTCTTCTTCTTCTTCTTCTTCTTCTTCTTCTTCTTCTTCTTCCCAATCTCCCATTCCCTAAATCTT
Source organism: Eptatretus burgeri (assembly GCF_056783735.1). Classification (NCBI taxonomy): domain Eukaryota; kingdom Metazoa; phylum Chordata; class Myxini; order Myxiniformes; family Myxinidae; genus Eptatretus; species Eptatretus burgeri. Next base: position 57,558,960 of record NC_140977.1, read on the forward strand.
TCTCAGTAAGACCTCACTCCTGGACTTCCATCTCCGTTCTCTGCACTGCAAGCTGCCCCCCTACCCCAGGTACTAGATTCAAACGTGTAGCGCCACCCTTATAACGTGCATTCAGACCCATGATCCTGATGTTGTAAGTGGGGCCACATTAATCACAATCATAACGAGAAAGCATCTGAAAATGCAAAGTCGATCCGTGTCCGCTTTGTATTCGGACTTCTTCTTCCGGATGCTAAACATTATGAAAACAGCAAAAAAAAAAAATACAAACAAATTGAGGATTTTAGGTGACCTTGACCTTTTGTCCTCAAAAGCAATAGACTTCAGTGACCCAATCTGCAAACCCTGATCAAATTTGAAGTCAATCATTTGGAAATTGATTGTGACCTTGACCTTTGACCTTGACACAACAGGTTACACTTGAATTGGGTCATGCTGGGTCACTGACATATTGATACGGCTGAACTATTGACATTTAATGCAATGTTGACCTTTGAACTTTTGATCTAAAAAAAAAATAAAAATCTGCTTCTACCTTTTGATTGGTGAACCAATTCAGTGACCCAATATGCAAATTCTTAAAATTTCAGGTCAATTGGATGAAAATTGACGATTTTATGTGACATTGACCTTTTGACCCTTTGGCCTTTTGACCAAATTATTAATTTTTCTTCTCCATATTCTCATAATAAAGTTTTTTTTTTGAAAATTTGATGACAAAAGCTCTCAAATGGTAAAAAAAAGTTATGACCCGGGCAGACACACAGACGACACACAGAAGTGATTGCAAAACCCCGTCTCCGCTATGTGGGGGGTTGGGGCTAACTCAAGGGTTCATAGAACACCTTACCCTGTGCAGCCTCGAGAAACAGACACGGGCGGGTCTATGAGTGACAAATTTGATTGGTCGTCACGCCGTAATATTTTGTCCAAGTACTACTAAACAGAAGGGTTTTGAAAGTACAGAAAACGTGATTTGTGTTCCACAGTGTTGGAGTATATAGTTAAATTGAAATAAAATATATGTTTTAAAAGTTCTCGAAAAAAAAAGTTTCTGGAAGTTTACTGCCACTACTGCAGCGTCTTTTACACCACCTTATTTAACAGGTGACACGAGTTATTCGTGCCTGTTTGTGTCCCTGTATGACGTCCTTAAAAACAGCAAGTTTACTGTTTGGAATGATTTTCAATTTTGTTTCACTGCCAGACAGACAGACAGACAGAGGAAAATATTATGTCACTCCACTGTGAGCGTGCGCGATCGAGACTGGATCGGGTACAATTTCCCAAATTCAGAGTCAAAGTGTACTGATATACAGCACTGCAGGTTCGTGCTCTGACTCGTTTTCCGATTCGTGTTCAACTTATAACATTCCATTGATATTCAGTAGTTCTTCAATCATAAATGAACGTTTGTAGACAGACAGACAGACAGACAGACAGACAGACAGACAGACAGAGTGAACCAATTGCTTAACCACAAATTTTGGTCATACTAAACAGACAGACAGACCAACAGACAGAGTGAACCAATTGCTAAACCCCAAATTTTGGTCATACTAAACAGACAGACAGACAGACGGACAGAGTGAACCAATTGCTTAACCCCACATTTTGGTCATACTAAACAGACAGACAGACAGACAGAGTGAACCAATTGCTTAACCCCACATTTTGGTGATAATAAACAGACAGACAGACAGACAGAGTGAACCAATTGCTTAACCCCACACTTTGGTCATACTAAACAGACAGACAGACAGACAGACAGAGTGAACCAATTGCTTAACCCCACACTTTGGTCATACTAAACAGACAGACAGACAGACAGAGGAAAATATTATGTCACTCCACTGTGAGCGTGCGCGATCAAGACTGGATCGGGTACAATTTCCCAAATTCAGAGTCAAAGTGTACTGATATACAGCACTGCAGGTTCGTGCTCTGACTCGTTTTCCGATTCGTGTTCAACTTATAACATTCCATTGATATTCAGTAGTTCTTCAATCATAAATGAACGTTTGTAGACAGACAGACAGACAGACAGACAGACAGACAGACAGAGTGAACCAATTGCTTAACCACAAATTTTGGTCATACTAAACAGACAGACAGACCAACAGACAGAGTGAACCAATTGCTAAACCCCAAATTTTGGTCATACTAAACAGACAGACAGACAGACGGACAGAGTGAACCAATTGCTTAACCCCACATTTTGGTCATACTAAACAGACAGACAGACAGACAGAGTGAACCAATTGCTTAACCCCACATTTTGGTGATAATAAACAGACAGACAGACAGACAGAGTGAACCAATTGCTTAACCCCACACTTTGGTCATACTAAACAGACAGACAGACAGACAGACAGAGTGAACCAATTGCTTAACCCCACATTTTGGTGATAATAAACAGACAGACAGACAGACAGAGTGAACCAATTGCTTAACCCCACACTTTGGTCATACTAAACAGACAGACAGACAGACAGACAGAGTGAACCAATTGCTTAACCCCACACTTTGGTCATACTAAACAGACAGACAGACAGACGGACAGAGTGAACCAATTGCTTAACCCCACATTTTGGTCATACTAAACAGACAGACAGACAGACAGAGTGAACCAATTGCTAAACCCCAAATTTTAGTCATACTAAACAGACAGACAGACCGACAGACAGACAGAGTAAACCAATTGCTGAACCCCAAATTTTGGTCATACTAAACAGACAGACAGACAGACAGACAGACAGACAGACAGAGTGAACCAATTTCTTAACCCCACATTTTGGTGATAATAAACAGACAGACAGACAGACAGACAGACAGACAGAGTGAACCAATTGCTTAACCCCACACTTTGGTCATACTAAACAGACAGACAGACAGACAGAGTGAACCAATTGCTAAACCCCAAATTTTGGTCATACTAAACAGACAGACAGACCGACAGACAGACAGAGTAAACCAATTGCTGAACCCCAAATTTTGGTCATACTAAACAGACAGACAGACAGACAGACAGACAGACAGAGTGAACCAATTGCTTAACCACACATTTTGGTGATAATAAACAGACAGACAGAGTGAACCAATTGCTTAACCCCACACTTTGGTCATACTAAACAGACAGACAGACAGACAGACAGACAGACAGACAGAGTGAACCAATTGCTAAACCCCAAATTTTGGTCATACTAAACAGACAGACAGACAGACAGAGTAAACCAATTGCTGAACCCCAAATTTTGGTCATACTAAACAGACAGACAGACAGACAGACAGACAGAGTGAACCAATTGCTTAACCACACATTTTGGTGATAATAAACAGACAGACAGACAGAGTGAACCAATTGCTTAACCCCACATTTTGGTCATACTAAACACCGTCCGGAGATGTCCGGAGACTTTTTTTTTTTAGCAGTCGGAACTGCTGTTAAGCTCAATTCCGCAATTTGAATTTTCACGTTAAGAGTTTTTAGAAGTTTGTAGAGTGCATTGCATTCTAGTTTTAAAATGTGAGCGAAAATTAAATTAATTTTCTAAAAAGTTACGAACACCGCCCGGAGAAGTCCGGAAATTAAATAAATTAAATCATTCAGACTTCTCCGGGCGGTGTTCGTAACTTTATTTAATTTCCGGACTTCTCCGGGCGTCTCTGGGCGGAGTTTAGTATGACCGTGCTTTTCACTTTGCGTGCGTGGGGTCATAATACGTACATCTGTAACCCACCATTCTATACCCGGAGGTCTCGGTGATCATTCCGAAGACCAAAACCATAACGAGTCGTGTGGTGCAGTAGCTTTGAGAGGACCTCGTACGGTGTTGTTGTTGTTCTTGTGTTGCGTCATTGCAAGGGATCTTTCCTCGGAGATGGAGCAACGTTGTGTTGTTGAGCAAACACTTGGTTTCAATTGACAAAGTCACCTTGAGTGGCCAATTGAGGATGGCAAAAAGAGGACCGGGTGAATCGTGTGACAACGTCACAACACATTCTTACTCATTCCGAAGATGGATTACCATTGTTGAGTTGGCAATCAGAGATTCAACTTTGCTGCAAGATCATGATCTCGTGGTCGAAGCAACGATGGTTAGATTGGAAAGCAAAGACTTGTGAATGGTGGTGGCCTTAAGGTGAGGATCATGCGGACTGGAATTCCAAAGTTGTTTGTTCAAATCTGTCTGAAGGCATCATTGTTAAGGATTTTGATTGTTAGCTTCTGGGAATCGAGCTAGTCTGAGGATATTTACCTTGTAATTATCAGAATGTCATGCAGGTGACCTGCACAGAGGGGGCCATCTTTCTGTCATGTTTGGTCTGGCATTGCAGGGGACACCGCATTCCACACTTCATAGTTGACTCTCAGTGCCCTCCCCAGTGAAGGTTCCCATGGGTGGGTAGTCGATGCTACCATGCTCCGAATGGCCGGAGTCGTCTGTCCGTGTGTCTTGATTCCTTGTCTTTGGCTTCCCTCAGGTTGTACTAGAGTGAGCAATGTCGATGGAATGTTCTTGGAAAGAGCAGGGAGTTGCACGGAGGAGGTAGAAGTGATTGGTGAGGAGACGAGTCCTCTACCCATCATCACCGATATTTCTCAGTGAGGAGGGGTACAAATGATCTTTTGGTGACAAGGTTGGATTAACTGGGTAGATGGAGCCAGGTGAGCGTAGGTGCAGTAATATTGTCCACAATGTCCTCCTTCCAGGTTGACAGATGCCCACCGTGCTGCTATCAGAGTTCTCAGGAGAATAAAGCTATTTGTCGCACAAAAGAAATTCCAGGTGTGTGATTTATTGATTTCTTTTTCTCACATCTTGTTGGTTTTTATTTTTTAATTTGCTCAAATCTTACATATTCACCGACGGCCAGTAATGAGGTGTATATTTCCTTTCCCTCCTCACCTCCATACTCCACCACTCGGCCCAGCAAGCGAGAAAGCCATACGATGTCCGCGACGTCATCGAGCAGTATTCTCAAGGTCACGTGACCATGATGGTGAGGCTAAAGGAGCTACAGAGAAGGTATGTGTCGAGTGCTCTGTTTTTCATCTTACTTGATTACAATTCATCAAAAATTTTAATCACTTTGCCAGAACCACAGTACTAATGAAGGTTGGATTAACTGGGTAGATGGAGCCAGGTGAGCGTAGGTGCAGTAATATTGTCCAAAATGTCCTCCTTCCAGGTTGACAGATCCAGGTGAGGGCACTATGGTCTCAGGTGAGGGCACTATGATCTCAGGTGAGGGCACTATGGTGTCAGGTGAAGGCACTATGGTCTCAGGTGAGGGCACTATGGTGTCAGGTGAAGGCACTATGGTCTCAGGTCAGTGTTATTCAATCATGGATCCTTTTCACTCCAAATGCACCATTTAGGGGAAGAGGAATGCAAACTGCCTTAGAAGAGGCTTGTTTGTCATTTCTCAATTACTCTGGAATAGTTTCCTCATGTGACATGGAATTACAGTTCATTACCAAGTTGTGTTATTTCGGAATGAAGTGAAGGTTGTGACTTTCATTAAATGGAGGACATGTGCTTCCACCTAGTGAAAGCTGTAAACTTCAGCTTTGTCGCTCATGGAAGCAATTGATGAAACAGGAAATCCAGCAAAGCTATTAATGTATGGAAATAGATTGGAGCAATGTCTCACGTGAGGGCACTATGGTCTCAGGTGAGGGCACTACGGTCTCAGGTGAAGGCACTACGGTCTCAGGTGAAGGCACTACGGTCTCAGGTGAGGGCACTATGGTCTCAGGTGAAGGCACTATGGTCTCAGGTGAGGGCACTATGGTCTCAGGTGAGGGCACTATGGTCTCAGGTGAAGGCACTATGGTCTCAGGTGAGGGCACTATGGTCTCAGGTGAAGGCACTATGGTCTCAGGTGAGGGCACTATGGTTTCAGGTGAGGGCACTATGGTTTCAGGTGAGGGCACTATGGTCTCAGGTGAAGGCACTATGGTCTCAGGTGAGGGCACTATGGTCTCAGGTGAAGGCACTATGGTCTCAGGTGAGGGCACTATGGTCTCAGGTGAAGGCACTACGGTCTCAGGTGAAGGCACTACGGTCTCAGGTGAGGGCACTATGGTCTGAGGTGAGGGCACTATTGTGTCAGGTGAGGGCAGTATTGTGTATCAATCAGTTGCACAAATTGGAGGACAATCAAAATTAAATAAAAAGTGAATGACAGAGGGTATAACCCGAATACAAGGTGTGGAGTGTGTGGTATACCAGGTGGTCCAAAAGTCCTACCCCATAGGGTACTGCTAGAAAATACTGTATATGTGTATATATAATTAATTAATTCCAGGTTTTCTGATTTGTTTTAGGCTTGACAGGAGTCCTACAAGGCACAAGTTTTTTTTTTTTAAATGACGGAACCAGAACATGTAGCAGTGTACACTCCTCAAGAAAAAGTGGAATTAGTTATCCTACATGTTCAGGACCTCAGCCAGGAGGTAGCAGTAGAGTTTCTGATTGTGGGGGAGAAAAGCAAGGAGTCCAGTTTGGAAATTTCCTTTAAATACACATTGTCCATTATATTGACATGTCATCATTTGTCACTGAAAGTGACAAAAAACAAATAATTAAACCCAAAAACGAATTATTTTAATCATAGAATCTCCTTTTATGTTATCTGATGGGGCAGGACTTTTGGACCACCCTGTATAAAGAGCCCGTACAGGACTTTTGGACCACCCTGTAAAAAGGGTCTTTTCAAGAATTTTGGACTAGCCTGTACATCGAGCCCATACATGACTTATGGACCACCCTGTAAAAAGAGTCTTTTCAGGACTTTTGGACCACCCTGGACATAGAGCCCATACAGGACTTTTGGACCACGCTGTAAAAAGAGTCTTTTCAGGACTTTTGGACCACCCTGGACAAAGAGCCCCTACACGACTTTTGGACCACCTTGTATAAAGAGCCCCCTACAGGACTTTTGGACCACCGTGTATAAAGAGTCTTTTCAGGACTTTAGGACCACCCTGGACATAGAGCCCATACAGGACTTTTGGACCACATTTTGCTGCATAACTTTGGTCTATCCATCTCTTTCCTTGCAGAATGGATCAGTCCTTAGGTAAACCTGCATTGTTTATATCAGGTATGTATTTTGCCAATCTGCATGTTGCCTGTTTGCATGTTCTACCAAAAGCTATCATTTATCAACTTGTTTCCTGGAGGCTCAGGTGATGTTTTCATGTGGATTTATCCCTACATTGACAGGTTGTTGAGATTGGTCACCTTATAAAACCACACAATTAAGGATTGTGGATATCATGAATGTGAAAATGCTCCTCACTCTTTGCTTGCTCTTCCTGGCAGACAAGGGGAAGGATCGTGGGCGCTATTCGTTGGGTGCTCGCCTCATCAGGGTTGAGGAGAAGGTAATTGACTGCATGAAATGATTGACGTCTTGGGCCAAAGTAGGAATTTAATTATTTGCTAATTTGACGTTCACAGATTTCTTCACAATTATAAAGCTTTTGTTTGTCATGGATTGCAGTGTGGGTGTTGATTTACGTAAACGTGCATGGCCGTTGCACACTGTCCTTTGGATGGAGGATTTGATAGTGATCCGTGTCAATGTCTCTCTGTTGTGTCTATTATTCTGTCTCGCTCTCGGTCCCTTTCTTTGAACCTCCCTATCTCTCTAGGTCTCACGGCTGGATGAAAAACTGGATGTCATTATGTCTGTTCTGGAGACGTTAAAATCAGAAAAAGCAATTCCAGCCACATCCAGAACGTCAGCACCAAACACCAAATATCTATGATATCCAATAAACTTTACCCAGCACAAAGTGGCGAGTACACAATACAAGATTCATACAACTCTTGGCTTCCATTGTTCATTTCTCAATTGACATTATTATCCACCTATTGAGATGTAAATTTTCATAGCACCTTGATTAATACCAACCGTCAGTAAAGGTTACCCCAAAAGCAATGCCTCTTCCTGAATTTCCCAGTGACTTATCTGGAGACACCAAGATTGGTTTGATAAAACAAGATTTGTAGAAGCCACATCTGGAGGAGGTAGCTGCAGGCTACTCCTCCGATTGGATTGGTCAGTCTAAAGATCAACCTCGACGATCGGTCATGGGATTTCATATTTGATCCGAAATTCCACACAAGAGCTTGACTCACTCCCAACAGGAAACAAGTGGTACTTCGGATAATTCTTACAAGCCAACCACCACGCCACCACCATCGGTGTTTCTGCACCAACAGTGACCCGATCTCAGCCAGGCCATCAGACGAGTTGCACACCAGGACAAACTCATCATCCTTGGTGATTTCAACGCCCGTGTTTGTGTTGAGTCCATAGTTAGACATAGACCATATCTGGAGGCCACCGTCCGTGTCTTGCCACCTTGAATCCATCATTGGCTGTGAAGCATTACATGCTTGTCATGGCCAATCGTGGGCTTGCATTGTTTCATTCATTTAAATGATGGTGACATTTTTTTCATGCAAGGCAAGGTATGCAAAGCGAAAAAATTGATAATGATCAGATTTTCCTTTTAAAAATTTATATTTATTTAATTCTCTATATGAATGAGTCTCGTGGAAAAGCTCGGTGACAGAGGATTTGAACTGATAGTAGGATAGTGGGGCATATCTTGAACACAATAAGCAGGTGGAATGAACAAACGAAACAAGAAGACGTCGTGCATAGCACAATACTTGTGAAATCCACAAAACAAATTTGATCTCAAAAATAATTGGAGGTTGAATTCAATGACAGAATACAGAGGAGACAGTGGAAGACAGAAAGACCACTGACCTGCCTGCAGTGAGAGTGTTGACTCAAAGACTCGGCTTCATCGCGGGAATTACCAATGATCTTAAATGCCTTGGTTTCCACTGCGTGAAGCCGAGAAAGGAGAGAGGCAGGAGCACCAGCCCAGAGGGGAGAGCAGTACTCCATAAGACTGTAGATGAAAGCTTTGGATGTGGTCAGGAGCACAGGTGTGCCAAATAAGAATTTTGCACAACAGAGGATGCCCAGACGGCTTTTAGGCCAGCTTGGAAATGTGGCTTTCCCAGGGAAGATCATGGCAGATAGTGACACCCAAAAGCTTGAATTAAGGGACTTCTTCAAGAGGATTGGTGAGAAAGTAGATGGGGGGTGGGGGGAGGGGCTTACACACGGTCCTTTCGGAGAGACAAAGTGAGAGTGTGAGATTTGTCAGGATTGAAAGACATGTTCCACATGTTGGACCAGTTTGTTATTTTATCCAGATCTGCAGGGAGTGAAGAGCCTGCTGCTTGCCGGTCTGAGGGATGACAGATGGTACGGCAGAGGGTGGAGTCATCAGCAAAGAGATAAAGAGGATTTCCCAGAGAGTCAGAGAGATCATTGATGAAAACCAGAACAAGAACAGGGCCCAGAACGCTGCCTTGAGGAACTCCAGTCTGGACAGGAAGAGAGGATGAGAGAATTTCATTAAGACCCACACGGTGACTGTGACAGGAGAGGAAGTTTGTGAGCCATGAGTGGAGATGGCCTTAAATACCATAGGAAGAGAGTTTGGTGAGCAGGGCAGGATGCCAGACCATGTCAAAAGCACGTGATATGTCCAGGGATACGGCTCTGATCTCATGTCTGGCATTGAGGACCTCCATCCATTGCTTGGAAAGCAGAAGCAGAAGTAGGAAAGCATAAAGCAGAAGAAAACAGAAGTCCAGGGTCGAGTAACCTGGTCTGAATCCAAATTGATGATCAGAAATCAAGCCATTGGAGAAGAGGAAGGATTTAATGTCTAAAGTGATGATGGATTCCATAACCTTGCTGATGATTGGGAGAAGGCTGATTGGTCTGTAGTTGCAGGGATCTGCTTTTGCACCTTTTTATGCAGGACAGTGATGTTTGCTGATTTTCAAGCAGCTGGCAGATGACCTTGAGTAAATGAGAGGGTGAATAGAACAGCGAGAGGGTGAGCAAGAGCAGCAGAGCAGGTTTTTAGGACATGTGGGCTGATGCCGTCTGGACCGGTTGCAAAATCTGAGTCGAGGTTTGTCAGCAAACTTTTCACTTTGTCAGGAGAAAAGGACACAGACTCCAGGAACAACTTAGTGTGACTGGGTAAGGTGGGTACACAAAGCGACGGGTTTGGGGCACACGATTTAGAAGCAAACACGGCGTTTAGGCATTCAGCGTTATCACGTGCAGTGCTAGCTGTGCATCCATTTGAGGTAAGGGAGGGATGGAGGGGGAACATACACCAGAAACAGATTTAACCAGATGCCACCATGATGTGGAAGAGGGAGACAGGTTTGACATTTCAGACTTGAGCTTAGAAAGATGTTTTCTGGCTCTCCTGAGGGTAGGCACACATTTGTTCTGAGCTTTAAGGAAGGAACTGAGACTGCCTTCAGTTCGATTAGCCTTCCATGAGGGGAAAGTAAGTTGTTTCAGGACAACTGCCTCGCCACAAGCTTCATTGTACCATGGGCGGAAGGAAGGATAGGACAACTAAAGACTAGAGGGGATAAGTCTGTGCATGAGGGAGAGCAAGTTTCTATGAAAGAATTCCCAGGATGAGTTGATGTTGGAGAAAGTCGAGATGGGAGACCAGTCTTGAAGTTTGATGGCTGCTTGAAGACCCTGTCATTTGGCCTGAGTGAAATGCCAGACTCAACGGGACTGAGTTGGTTCTCTGATAACAGCCAGAGAGATGTCCACTTTGACAAGCATGTGGTCAGATGAATCCATTGGAGTAGAGGAAGAACAGCATATTTTTTCTGGTTAATTTGGCAAAATCAGATGCAGAAGAGATGGAGTACCATTGGTTGAGGTCCGGGTTGAGAAATTGACAGATTGTGTCAGTGCCAATGAGTCGCAGAAGTCTTTTGCTGAAGTGCCATGACAGGTGGGAGAGGTACCCACACCTTGCTAACTGGCATGATGACAATTGAAGTCACCACATATGAGGAAGAAAGAGTTGGGATGAGAGGATAGAAGTTGGTCCATGTTTTTGGCGAGCGAGATGTAGATTGAGCCATCACTGTTGGTTGGACGGCACAACACACACATAAACATGACGTGGATGGGAAGCCGTAGCCAGAGGTATTCCCCAGGGTGTGGGGAGTGAGGGCAGTGCACGGAGAGTGAGGAATTGAGTCTGATGAAGAGAGCAACTCCTCCACGAGGACGAGGCTCAGGTCTGTCATACCGGAGGAGGGAGTAACCAGGGAGAGATACTTGGGAGTCAGAGACGTCTTGAAGGAGGAAAATTTATGTTAGGCAGATTATGTCTGGTTTGTCAGTGGTAACCTGCATGGAAAGATATGCCAGGTTAGAGCGAAGGCCCCAGATGTTTGAGGTCCACACTGTTAATGAAGGGGGAGGGGAATAGGCTGTGGGTGTATGGGGAGGGAAGGGGGGGGAGGAGGCGAGGATGAGGGAGGAGGAGGGGTGGGGGAGGTCGGGAGAGTTGTTGACAGTGTGTGGGAGATTGCAGAAGAGCTTGTGGAGAGGGTCAGATGAGGAAGAGAAAAGGCTCCATGGTGATGGGATGAGGCACAGTAGGGAGTAATAAGAGGGGGTAGAGGGAATGTGAAGATTGGACGAGTTGGAAGGATGACATGGAAGAGAGAGGGTGGTGAAAGAGTGGTGGGATTATGATGAGAAAAAACTGAAGGTAATAAAAAGGAAATACAATAACATGATCGTGCGCACAAAGGAAAGGGTAGGCCTCAAGGAAGCCTGGGATGAAAAGTCCGCCAAATACTCAACCAATTAGCACAATTTTCAAACAAAACCAAACTACGAGCACACAGTAAACACGGAGACAACAAAATAACAGCAAAAACATGACCGGGAAACTTATCTTTGAGAAGGTCGGCATAGACCCCGAGGGACACCACCGGAACTCAAGAACCAGAACCGGAAGTCGACTTTGGTTTCCATTTCAAGAACATGTCGCTTCTCTTTTTCTGTTTTTTTTTTCAATCCTTTTATCTATATCTGCAAGAGGGAAGGAAGCAAAGTTCCATTTGCCACCGGTTAATCCGCATCATACGTCTTGTTCAAGGAAGTTTGTGCTTTTTAACTCTGATCCCACAGTGAAAACTTCCACAAACATTACGTGACGATCAGCGTCGTCCGTTGGCAGTTGGCACAGTTCCTTGAGTTGCAAGGAAACGGTTCAGTGTTATTTTCCTCAGTCGTTTCACTGGTGGCTGCCATTTTTAAACTAATGCCTCGCTGCTGCCATCTTTCAGTATATGGATGAAGTAGCGGAGAAGAGGCGGGAAAGTTTCATTGGTCGCACTAACACCCTATTTACGAAACGTAAGGAAAGAATCGTTGCTTTTGGGATAACCTTCATTGCATTGCTTTAGTTGTTTTTGTGAGAGTGAAGTGGAATGTTATCTCAGGTTGCATATCGTATTTGTTCGACTTCCTCGATATCTTCCAAAGGTCTCGGTGGATTCAAATTGTCCATCGGAGAACGGCCCACAATGGTGCTTTCCTCGAGTGTTGAAAGCCAATGATCTGGTTCAGGTAAATGTGATTGTGCTGTGTGTAATATAGACACAGCAAGTGAATTATATCTAAAACTCACATCAGTTTGAGGCTCAAGTCGATTACTGGAGGACCTGTCGTGGTCTCGGTGGTGAGGAGGCCATCCGAGAGCTGTTCGGGTTACATGAGAGTACTACGCTGGATCAGAAGTCCTGAATCAGTCAGCAAGGTGCTTGTTATGCATTGTGGGTCAATGTAAAACTCATGGTATGTCTCGTGATTACTTGCCAGGAGACGAGTGTATATGGATCGGAATAACCATGACACACCCGTAGTGGTGCGTGCAAGTGCTGCTCTACTGACCCTTTTAACCCACTCCTCCGAATGAAAATGAGTGTGTTCCTATTTTCTACAACCAGGGACCCATTACATAAACGTGACCCTTACCCCCATCCTCTACGTCTCCATGTGAGGTGGTGAAAGCGTTATACAAGGTGCATATTGTGAAATGACAGATATTTATTCTTATGTTTTACTTCTACAATTAAGCAAAAAGGTGATACCTGTGCTGTGCTGCTTGCCGTTCACTAAAAACATGCATTGTTCCATTTACCTATCAATTGTTTGTAAACTACCTGTGGCCACTTAGGGAACACAGAAATATCAACATAGTACGTTCACCTCCCAACAATGGCCAGGGAGTGTAACTTCTGTTGTCGGACCACTCACCCGCTGCACAGGTCGTTACAGCTGATCTGCAATTGCTTCGGGATTAAAAAAAAAGTCTGTGTAAATCGTGGCAATGTTCAGTGTGACTGTGTGGGATAGCATTCTTTTCTTTTTTTTGTTTGACCTTTTTAAATAAAGATGAAAATAAGTGAGATTTTGTAATAAACCCCATCGGAAGGTCTTGGGGAGGGTGATGCCATCGCCGAAGCAGACTGAATGGCTGATGATGCCATATAGGGGGTGGTATTGCTGTGTTTTTATTGGACTAATCGGAGTGATGGTTGGTGTGATTTATTTGACCAACCGTGTGTGGTGGGTGGGGTAAATGCTGTCCAATAACAGTTCCCTGGTTTGGTATAAAAGAGAGGCTCTCGGAGAGTCGTCGTTCTGTTGTGGGGATTGAATGCTGTAGTTTATATCAAGTTGAGATCTGAACTGTGGGGTTATTTTCTCTGCATTTGATCTGTAATGAGGTGTTGTTTGAACTTGTTAATAAATTCCTTTTGTTTCAAGGCAATTGGTTCTCAAAGTAGTTACCCCACGTGCAATGTGCAAACTGGGGTGAAGCAATTGCTTCACTCTGTCCGTCTATCTGTCTGTGTTTACACACGTCAGTCTATGATCAAGGAACAACTGAATTAGGGGACCAAGCCATTCTCGCTGGTACCCTTTTGATTTTCTTCGGATTATTATTTTTCAGGGACCAAGCCAGCCCGCCTGGTATGTTATTGATTTTCTACGGATTATTATTCTTGTTTTTCCTCCCCCATTTTTACCTGTGACGTTTTGCAGGTCAACAAGAGCTCCACATGGTTGTTGTTGGTGTGGTTCTCGTTAGGGGGTCAATTTTTGAAATGTGCACCCATTAGTTGTACAGCTGCTGGACCCCGCTCACATTTGTCGCTTGGCTCCACTAACCATGGCACCCAAATAAAATTATATGGCCACCATCTTGGTTTTCTTGGGTCAAATGCTACTCACGATGAGGGTCCCCAGAAAAAAAAAATCGAATCAATGTTGGAAAAAAATGATCTCAGATCTCAGAAAAAATGGTTTAATCAAGCATGTCAGCCCGCACACATGGTACGTACCTCTCCAAACAAATAGCGTTACGGAATTTTTGAACAGTCCCTTCTGGGGGTTAAATATAATCCGTGGCCGTGTGACGAATCGGCTCGTTCTGATATCACTGTGGCGGAGGTTGACATGGATGAGAGGTGTCGGGTTAATCTTTTAATCGCGCATTGAATGTATGTTTTCCCAATCGCCCCGTTACTGGATTAATGAAGATAATGAAGAAAATGTCACAGGTTGTCATTGTTTTTTCTCTATTATTCGCTTTTAATTTTCTATGTCTCAGCGAACGCTTGTACGATTGACACAAAACTTTCAAAATAGAAGCGACTCCCCATGGAGAATTTTTTTAAATGACAATTATGACATCATACATCATATGGTATGGCAGCCATATTGTATGGAAAAAAAACACCACTTTGGCCATCTTCTTCAAAACTGCTCAACAATCTTTTTTTTTAATTTGGCACGTCATCAACTCCCAATATGGAATGAAGTTTGATCATGATGATGTCATCAGTGAAGTGGTATGCCAGCATTAATTGGTTGAATGGACATCCTCATCCAAAAAAAAATGAAAATTATTGAGGGTGATCGACAAAGAAATTTGTTGGGAGAATTAAATTTACTAGTAAGGGCCCGTAGGTGCAAAAAGAAAAAAAATTAATTGATAATTGTCACGTTAATTGTGACGTCATAGCACCGTGTCATGTCATTGGTTGAAAAATAAATGGTCATAACTTGGGAACCACTAGTCCGATTAATATCAAACTTTGAAAAGGCACATCCTCGGGTCCCCAGCAATATACCTAACATGAGGTGTTGGACATGTTGGGTGTGCGACAAGGACGAATTGATTCGATTTTGGTGAAGATCCGAATCCAGATCGGCATACGACAATTATTTAATATTTAAAGTGATTATGCACCACTGAGAGATAGGGCCAAAAACGATATAGTATTGTATAGGATGATATTTCAAACATGTAATGGGCCCAATATGTTCTCGTGGATTAGGCATTACGTGGAGGAGGTACGTACTCTACCGAGTACCCTTCTATTTATCTCTTTGCTCGTCACTCCACCCTCTGCTGTACCATCTGCTGTCATCCCTCAGACCGTCAAGTAGCAGCTTCTTCACTCTGCGGATCAGGATAAAATCACAAACTGGTCCAACACGTGGAACATGTCTTTCAATCCGGACAAATCTCGCACTCTCACTATGTCTCTCAGAAAGGACTATATGGAACCCCCCCCCACCCCATCTACTTTCTCAACAATACTCTTGAAGGAGTCCTTTCATTCAAGCTTCTGGGTCTCACTATGGGGGGTGTTTATGTGTGTGTGTGTGTGTGTGTGTGTGTGTGTGTGTGTGTGTGTGTGTGTGTGTGTGTGTGTGTGTGTGTGTGTATGTGTATGTGTATGTGTGTGTGCAGTAATTGGTCTATATTCTGATTTGTGTCTTCTTCCATCTCCTGTCCAGCCTCCCCCCCCCCCTACTCTGTCTGTGCTCTGTTCCCCCCCACTCTGTCTGTGCTCTGTCCCCCCCACTCTGTCTGTGCTCTGTCCCCCCCCCACTCTGTCTGTGCTCTGTCCTCCCCCACTCTGTCTGTGCTCTGTCCCCCCCACTCTGTCCCCCCCACTCTGTCTGTGCTCTGTCCCCCCTACTCTGTCTGTGCTCTGTCCCCCCCACTCTGTCTGTGCTCTGTCCCCCCCACTCATGTCCCCCCCCCTATCTTGTCTGTGCTGCTCTGATACCCCCCCTATCTGTCTGTGCTCTGTCCCCCTCACTCTGATCTGTTGCTCTGTCCCCCCACTCTGTCTGTGCTCTCTGTCCCCCCCCCACTCTGTTTGTGCTCTGTCCCCCCCACTCTGTCTGTGCTCTGTCCCCCCACTCTGTCTGTGCTCTGTCCCCCCCACTCTGTCTGTGCTCTGTCCCCCCCACTCTGTCTGTGCTCTGTCCCCCCACTCTGTCTGTGTTCTGTCCCCCCCCCCACACTCTGTCTGTGTTCTGTCCCCCCACTCTGTCTGTGCTCTGTCCCCCCCACACTCTGTCTGTGTTCTGTCCCCCCCACTCTGTCTGTGCTCTGTCCCCCCACTCTGTTTTGTTCTGTTCCCCATATTTCCGCAAGGCATTCAAGGTCTGCCAACAACCACCTTCTGGTGAAACTGTCAAAATCACGAATCTCTTCTCACCTTCACCTTTACATTCCTCTTTTTCCCGCCTCACGAACAAACTCCCACACTCTCTTCAATCCCATTCTTCCCTCTAAACCTTCAAAACATCTGTTCACCACCACCACCTCTTATCATCCCCCATCCAAATGCAAGATCTTTTCTACCCCCGTTAATCCACCCCAAACCCACCTCCTTCATATTCCTTGCTTTCCTTCCTGAAAGTCCCTGTGGTGTCCATCTTGTTTACCCTTTTTTCTTCACCCCATCCCTCTCCGTTCCACGGACACACACACACACACACACACACACACACACACACACACACACACACACACACACACACACACACACACACACACACACACACACACACACACACACACACACACACACACGGACAGACAGGGTGAGATATATCAGTCGTTGATGATAATGTATGCATACGTGGGTGCACCGGGGGCTTGGTTTATCAGAGTCATGTGACCCGCCCATGTCCTCGGGGGGCGTGGTTTATCAGAGTCATGTGACCCGCCCATGACCTCGGGGGGCGTGGTTTATCAGAGTCATGTGACCCGCCCATGTCCTCGGGGGGCGTGGTTTATCAGAGTCATGTGACCCGCCCATGTCCTTGGGGGGCGTGGTTTATCAGAGTCATGTGACCCGCCCATGTCCTCGGGGGGCGTGGTTTATCAGAGTCATGTGACCCGCCCATGTCCTCGGGGGGCGTGGTTTATCAGAGTCATGTGACCCGCCCATGTCCTCGGGGGGCGTGGTTTATCAGTCATGTGACCCGCCCATGTCCTCGGGGGGCGTGGTTTATCAGAGTCATGTGACCCGCCCATGTCCTCGGGGGGCGTGGTTTATCAGAGTCATGTGACCCGCCCATGTCCTCGGGGGGCGTGGTTTATCAGAGTCATGTGACCCGCCCATGTCCTCGGGGGGCGTGGTTTATCAGAGTCATGTGACCCGCCCATGTCCTCCGGGGGCGTGGTTTAACAGAGTCATGTGACCCGCCCATTTCCTGACGCGATGTTGTGACGTGTTGTTCTCGTGTCGAGATTAAACCTGTTGTTCCCACTTCAGAGCCTTCGTCCGTCCATTGAGTACATTACACAGGGAGAGGCATTGCAATCGTCAGGCCGAACAGTTTACTCTTTGTATCCACTCGAATATGCCGGATCTGGATCAGAACCTGAAGTAAAATCGAATCGGCTTCTTCTTCTTCCACCCCAAGCTGTCCATGTCCACCAAATTTCGTCCGAATCCGTCCTCAACTTTTTCAGATATCCTGCTCACAGACAAACAGACAGGAGTGAAAACCACTTCGCTGGTGGACGTGTTTAAATACAAGGAGAGTAAGTTTCCTTTCACATTTTATCCCAACCGATCATTTGGTACCGAAACGATTTTAATGTGCAGCGATTATAAGCCATGATGGAGTAAGCGACGGCGCTTGAAGCATTTTCGTGAATCTTTTTTTAGCTTTCCTATTCCGAGAATGTGTTTCACGATTTATTTAACCTTCGTGTTTGGTGAACAGAGTCCCTTCAAGTTCAATAAAAACGTTGGTCCAACTGGAAAAGAAGAAGAAGAAGAAAAAGAAGAAGAAGAAGAAGAAGAAGAAGAAGAAGAAGAAGAAGAAGAAGAAGAAGAAGAAGAAGAAGAAGAAGAAGAAGAAGAAGAAGAATCTCCTCCAGTTGGTCCAACTGGAGGAGAAGAAGAAGAAGATATTTACGTTTCGCAGCCATCATGTTCGCTTGGATCGGGCGCGGTAAGTTGTGACCGGGAGAGACGTACGAGAGAAGGTTTCATTCAAACGGGACTTTCGCCGACAATCGTGGAGTGGAGTTTTTAAACCATGAGACGCATGTTGTTGAGGTGATGTGACCGACTCTGTACGTCCCTTCTGTGACCCCCAGCGGTGCGAAGGACCCCGAGCGCTTCCCGCCTCGTGTCCACCGCTACCGAGAAACAACGTGAGGCACGCGGGAGTGTACGGGGAGAGGGAGGTGGCTGTGAGGTTCAGCACGGCCGTGGTTTGGGTTTTGGGGGTTTGGGTTTGTGTTTAAGGGATGGAACTATACTGGTGTTGGGAGGAAGGTTGATTGTCGATGTATTAGGGTGGGGGGGGGGTAACTCTGGTTGGTGTGTGTGTGAGGGGGGAGGGGAGAGGGAGAGGGAGAGGATGGTTGACACTGTGGTTGTACATGGTCCATGGTCGAGAGGGTTGTGTCGAGATTTGTTGGGGCTCACTATTGTACAGGGTGGTGAAATGAGAGCGAGAGAAGAACCTTCAGAGTTTAGGCTTTATTCCATTTGATTGGAGCCGCTTCTACGGGCACACCGGGGAATACAGGTTCAGCTAGGACTACATAAGCAGTAACGTATACATGTGCAATTAATCATCGCAGAATAAATTCGCGTAAGCACGGAGTTCGATATAATCTCCATTCTCACCAGTCAATGAGCACCTTCAGTTAACGAGCATCAAGTGAACAGCCGATGTAAATGGCAATGCCCCGGGGACAATCACCCCGCACCGCGGAGACCTCCCCTTATACGTGAGACGCACAACATGTGATCCCGCGTCATGTCCCTCAATTCACCTCAATTCACCACAGGTGGGGCATTTATATCTGACGGTTTATTATCCTGATAACTTTTTATGTTTCCGGGTTGCCCACCCGCCCGTCCGTCCATCCGGATTTTCGTTTACGCGATAACTCAAGAAGCAAATTGTATAATTTCATCAAACTTGGTAAAAAGGTAAAGTTAGACAGGACAATTAAGTGATTAGATTTTGGGCCAGATATGATAAAGGTCAAAGGGTCAAATATGTCAATACTCAAGTGTTTGTGCGGTACAGCGGAGGCATACCCATCGACTGCGCGCAGTCGAATTGCTCTAGTTTGTTTCTAAACAAAATAAAACTAGAGGGGGAGCACTCGGTAGAGTGCAAAACCTCCGCCGCCAATACTGCTGGGTCACTCAAGTGAACCTTATATCTTATTCATTAAATATGATGTCAACAGTGCTGACAGTGTTATAGTTCTTTTCTCCAACATTTTTTTTTGGGGGGGGGGGAGGTGTTGGAAATCACTTAAAACATGTAAAAATACAAAAGAAAAACAAAAAAAATCGAAATTTTGTTGAAAAAAAAAAAGTTGCAAAAATTTTTTTCTCTAACAATTTTTTTTTGGAGGGGGGGGGGGTTGGAAATCACTTAAAACATATAGGAATGCAAAAAAATGTTTTTTTCTCTTACAATTTTTTTGGGGGGGGGGCGACCAAGTCCAAAATTTAATGGCATGGTCCTTGGACCATACCTAACCCCCCCACCAAGTTTCGTCGAAATCAGTCAAGAGTTTTTCCGTAATACTGTTCACAAACGAACAAACAAACAAACAAACAAACAGAAAGGGGTGAAAACGGTAACCTCCATCCATCTTCGAAGATGGCGGAGGTTAACAAGAGTAATTCGACTGCACGCAGTCGACGGGTATGCCTCCGCTCTCCCGCACAAACACTTGAGTATTGACATATTTGACCCTTGACCTTTATCACATCTGGCCCAAAATCGAATCGCTTAATTTCCCCGTCTAACTTTACCTTTTTACCAAGCTTGATGAAATTATGTCCAATATTTCTTGAGTTAGGGGATAAACAGTAAAATTTCAGAGTTTGACCTTGACCTTTCACCTTTATCACATCTGGCCCAAAATCAAATCACTTAATTTCCCCGTCTTGCTTTACCTTTTTACCAAGCTTGATGAAATTCTGTCCAATATTTAAGTTAGGGCATAAACAGTAAAATTTCAGTTTGACTTTGACCTTTATCACATCTGGCCCAAAATCAAATCACTTGATTTCCCCGTCTTACTTTACCTTTTTACCAAGCTTGATGACATTCTGTCCAATATTTATTGAGTTAGGGTGTGAACAGTAAAATTTCAGAGTTTGACCTTTGACCCTTGACCTTTATGACATCTGGCCCAAAATCGAATCACTTAATTTCCCCGTCTTACTTTACCTTTTTACGAAGCTTGATGAAATTCTGTCCAATATTTCTTGAGTTAGGGTGTGAACATTAAAATTTCAGTTTGACCTTCACCTTTGACCCTTGACCTTTATCACATCTGGCCCAAAATCGAATCGCTTAATTTCCCCGTCTTGCTTTACCTTTTTACCAAGCTTGATGAAATTCTGTCCAATATTTCTTGAGTTAGGGCGTAAACAGTAAAATTTCAGTTTGACCTTGACCTTTGACCTTTATCACATCTGGCCCAAAGTCTAATCACTTAATTGCCGTGTCTTACTTTACCTTTTTACCAAGGTTGATGAAATTCTGTCCAATATTTCTTGAGTTAGGGTGTGAACAGTAAAATTTCAGAGTTTGACCTTGACCCTTGACCTTGACCTTTATCATATCTGGCCCAAAATCTAATCACTTAATTGCCCCTTCTTACTTTACCTTTTTACCAAGTTTGATGAAATTCTACAATTTGCTTCTTGAGTTATCGCGTAAACGAAAATCCGGACGGATGGACGGGCTGGCGGACAACCCGGAAACATAATGCCTCCGGCACCCTTGGTGCGGAAGCATAATAAAATTTCTACACAACACAGGCACATACTTCAAGTTTTTAAAATCAATTTTGATTCTTTATTTCTTAAAAATTACATCAGACAAATGGGCCCCTTTCGAATTCGTCCATTCACGACGGTGAATCATCATTGTTCATTACCGCAAGCAATGTCTCTTGATCAATGGAGCGGATGGTTACAGTGATGTTTGCCTTCAATTCATCGATCGATGTTGGATGTTCCTTATAAACTTTGCCCTTCAGAAATCCCCATAGGAAGAAATCTGGTGGAGTTAAATCTGCCAAATCAAAGTGTCCCTCATCTGTCATGATGACCTTGTTTGTGAAATTGACATGCTCATTGCATTTATAATTTTTTTTTTTTTAAATGCTCATTGCATAATTTAAAGTACTTCATCATTAAAAACTTTCAAATATCTGTAAAACAAAGAAAACAATAATTAGTTATGCCGAGACTGCTTCCGGCTAGAAAGATTTCAAATGTGTCAGATATAAATGCCCCACCCTGTACAAGGGTGGTTACTTTGGATGGTCTCAGTAGGTGGTGAAGAGGTTTAAACATTTTGATGAGATGTTTCATGACACCCTATCTGTTAAAGTTAACGTCCCATTAGGTTAAAAAGTTTGTTACCGTGCCAAATTGTGAACCAGTATTGTGATTTTGACCAAACTTGGTATGTATATATGTATTTTATGGTTCAATGAGCATTCCCTTTCCATTTTGGTGTTTTTCCTGTCTCCCATCGTAGCGGCTGTTCGTGGCCCGTCTGCACTGGACTGTGGACGCCTTTCACAGTTTGGCGAGTACATCGGTGCGGTGCTGCCGCGCTTTGTGCAGCATGTGGGGTTAACCCATGCTGGGGAGCTCGAGGTCTGCGTGCACCCCTCTGGCATTATTCCCACGTTGTTCTTCCTCCAAAACCACTCGAATTGCCAGTTTCATTCACTCATAGACATCACGGCTGTGGATGTGCCCACCCGCGCTTACCGCTTTGAGGTATGTTAACAAAGGAGTTGAAGGTGGGGGAACGAGTGGTTGAGTTTCATTATCCTGCACCCAGCCAAGTACTACCTTTCCACCAAGTTTGATGGCGTGAGGGTGGTCCGAGTAATGTTCACCGTGCACTTCATCTGCCGCCTTGATTGATAAACACTTCGGCATGACTAGACAATTTTGCTTTAGTTTTCCCAGGGAACAAGTGGTGTGATTTTGATGCTAATTTAGGTGATGTTATGTACACTCATCGTGATGCGGCAAATTCTTAACTTTCACTCTAAGCAGCACTTTTTTATTGGTGATCACCGATACATAAATAAAAGGTCATTGTTGAAGGGTTCGCCTCATGCTGTGCATGTCTTGAAGGGGTTAATAAAAATAGGACCGTCTGTCCTGAAGCTCACCTGGATCAGGAGCAACAGTCACTCAAACTACCCTGCCGACCCCCTTGGACCCTGAATTTTTTTTATGCTTTGAACGAACTTTGGTACATCACGGGTGATTAAGGTCGTGGTGAAGTTTTATTGAAACTGTAGTTTGGAGAAGAGAGAAAATACCGATATTTTTTTTTTTAAGGGGTCAACCAACCCCCCCTCCCCCACACCGGTTGACCTCCGTAATGAGCGTAGATTTTGATGTGGTTGATGAACTTTGGTCCAACATAGGTGATGAATTTTGTGGTCAAGTTTCATCTAAATTGTGTGTGTAGTTTCGGAGGAGACGACAAATACCTATTTTTGGGGGTCAAACCCACCACCGCCCTTTCCCCCTCCGTAGATGCCATTAATGAGCACAGATTTTGATGCGGTTGGTACATTACGGGTGACGAAAGTTGTCATCGTTTCATCGAACTCATGTATGTGTAGTTTTGGAGAAGAACAAATACCTATTTGGAGGAGGAGAGGGGGTGTCAAAAAACGACCTCGTAAACTCACTGGATCGGAGATTTTGATGCCGTTTGTTGGGCATCAGATATGAAGATCATCAATATTAATACACCTTCATTAGGCATTGGATATGAAGCTTGCTGCCAAGTTTCATCAAAATTGTGGTTTGTTCAAGTGATAATGACAAGTGTTTACTCGCTCACCTACGGACGCTGCTTAAAGTCGCTGACTAAAGTCCAGGTGAGCTTATAATACGGTTTGACTTTTTCTTCGTTTTTCTGTCACAGCTCGTGTACAACATCCTGTCTCTGAGGTACAACACCCGGCTCAGAGTGAAGTCATACACAGATGAGTTGACCCCGGTGGATTCGCTGAACTCTGTGTACCGTGCAGCAAATTGGTACGAGAGGGAGGTACGGATTTGTCCAAGGACTTTGTCTCCTCAAACCCAACTCTATGCCCTTTTTATTTATTTTGTTTTGTTTGTTTGTTTGTTTGTTTGTTTGTTTGTTTGTTTGTTTATTTATTTATTTATTTATTTATTTATTTAATTAATTAATTAATTAATTAATCAATCAATTAATTAATTAATTCATTCATTCCTAACGTGTTCCCAGTTTTTTGTTGTTTATTATTGTTTTTTAAATCTGTGAATGCACTCCTTATCTACCCTCCCATGTGTGAGTTGGTGTAATTTTCTACCATTTGGTAATCTCAAACATTTGGTTATGAACATAGCACTTGCCATGTTGATTCATCTTGCAGTAGACTTGAAGGTTCACTTTAAAATTATCTTTCAACAGATATGGGACATGTTTGGTGTATTCTTTGCAAATCACCCCGATCTTCGTCGTATCCTCACTGACTATGGGTTTGAGGGACATCCCTTTCGTAAGGACTTCCCACTGTCTGGCTATGTTGAGGTACTACGTCTTGGGCTGTCGCTTGTGTGAGAGCCAAAGGAAAAAGTTGCTCGAAGCAGTGAATGGTTGAAAGGACTGTTTGAGGGTTAAGGATCGATTCTTATGGGAATTGTATTTTTTTGTTGTTGGAAAGATTCCAGTTAACTGGCAAGGCACGGTGCATTGAAGAGTGTGGCGTGTCTGTCGAATTGGGGACCATTACCATGCAGGGAGTGTTACTACAGCTTTAATGCTCAGTCGATTCAACTTGGGAAAAGTTTATAATCATGTAAAGTTTATGTAGAACCACTTTCTCACCCCCCCTCACCCCACTCATTTCCGTAGGTGCGTTATGATGACGAAATGAAGCGAGTTGTGGCTGAACCTCTGGAACTAACTCAAGAATTCCGCAAATTCGACCTTCAGAGCCCCTGGGAAACCTTCCCACGACACCGCCTCCCTCATGCAGATCGGGCTGCAGAAAACGAGCGAGAAGAGGGGGGAAAGGTGTGAGTGAAGGTGGCTATTCGGCGGGATTGTGCGATACCAAGTGGGGATGGTATTGTTTCAGAGGGGGACGGACAAATGTGTGACTCGTCTTCCCTTTATGGTGAAAACGTTAGCATGTAACATCATTTCCATCAATGATGCGCAGTGTACAGGTTCAATTGTTTGCAGTTAAACTGCCATTAAACTATTCCATTGAGTGTGTGGTGTATCTTGGCCTTGGTTGATTTGTACGGCGAGTTGTGGTACTATTGAAAAAAATAGGGATATCCTTCCGTAGAATTCTTCAATTGTTACAAAAGGTCGAGGAGAACTTGCGTGCCAATGCGATTATGTAGTGGCGTCGTTTTCATGTTATAATCTATATATTAATACTGAAGGACCAATTTTGTGCTCCTAGCGGTCGTGTCACGTTTTTCTCCCTACGGTGACCTGGACTGACAAACTTCGTACCTGTAAGAGTGCATCGCACATAGTGGCAATAGTCAACTTTCAACTCTGAAACAATAAACACTTTTCGTTTTACATTCGTTTACATGGCGACATGTGACATCACCACTGAGAGGCGTCAGGACGTCATGACATCATCGGTCATTCGCTGACGTCATCATGTCTGTCGTCGACAGACCGTTACCACTGAGCGGTGTAATTCCACTCCTCGAAAATAGCGTCTGCAATGTAAAACCCTCTTCTGCACATGCTGACTACCTCAGAATGTGAATTTGACACAAAAAATGTAACAAACATTGTATCTTCTTTATATTAATACTGAAGGACCAATTTTGTGCTCCTCCTAGCGGTCGCGTCACGTTTTTCTCGGTACTGTGACCTGTGTGCTGTATCACGTGATTGGGTTTTCGTATATCATGACTTGCCCGCTAGGGGTGGCAGGACTGAAAAACTTCGTACCTGTAAGAGTGCATCGCACAGAGTGGCAATAGTCAACTTTCAACTCTGAAGCATCGATATATTAATACTGAAGGACCAATTTTTTGCTCCTCCTAGCAGCCACGGCACGTTTTTCTCGGTACTGTGACCTGAGAAGTTTTGGCACGGTGTACGTCAAAGTAGTTATGTGCACAAATCAGGGGACTTCTTCACAAGGAGTAGTGTACAAGGACATTTTGTAGGCCTCATTAGGTAAGGCCATGGAGTACATCGACTGGGATCCGGCTCTTACAAGAGCCGCCACTGGTTGTTATATTTGGCTCATGGAACGGAATCCGTCTATGACGAGGTTTCGGCTTGTATGTAAATATTCTCGAACTCAGGTTGATCGGGGGTTTTCCGGAACCAGGTGAAACCGGAAGAGAGACGAGCGGGTTGACTCGGATTCTGAATGCCTCGGACGTCAGTAGAGGATAAATGGGGTTTCTGAGGCAGCCATTCAAATGAATGGGGGGTGGGGGGGAAGGGAAAAACTTTCTGCCTCAAGCCCCAAAAGCCCAAAATAGGAGACTGATTTTTTTTCTCCCCCTCCCATACAAGCAAATGTAAAATTGAGTGATTTTCTCCCCCTCCCATACAAGCAAATGTAAAATAGGAGACTGCTTGTATGGGAGGAAAGGGGATAGGTGGGGAGAAAATCAAATTTAATATTGAGACTTACTGATTAAAGCACTTCTTCCATTTCATATTTTCATTCCACTCAGAGCGAACCAAGGAATATTGTCCATGTTCTACTTTAGGGAATAACTTAATTTTGTCCTATTACATTCATCACCATCGAGTATATTCACAAAGATTACTTGGAACTTTGTTCTTGGTTTAAATGTCTTTGTTGAGCAGAAATGAAATGATAAACTTCTCTTAATGGTCTTATTTGACCACCTCCTGAGCCACATATCATTTTGAGATTGTAGTAAATTATTTTTCCATTGTTCAATTGATAACCATCAAAGTTTTCAGTCCATTCAAGGATATTAATTTTTTTTTCTTTACATCCTCTAACTTATTTGTAATTAAATTTATCCGCTTATTTGTTTTATATACTTTTACCCTGGTTATTTCTTCAATAAGACTTATTTGATATTTCTCACATTCTTTATGTTTCCCATTTAAATAAGAAGGCTGATTACATCTCCACTGTTTGGTTTGGTTATTGCTTGGTTCTATCATTTATGAATTGGTAAAAAGACGGCGGTATTAAAAGTATTTTTTTATTTATTAATTAAAATTCCCAACCCAATATCTTAACACTTGTACTTATAACCATAAGGGACACAATTGATTCCATTCTCCAAAATATATCTTTTATCATCAAAAGCTCCTAATGCATTCTTATTTATCTCTTCTGTTTATTATTGATGTTTATAACTTCTTATTGTATTCATTTTTCTGTACTCTTCCTTCTTTAAGGTTAAACAGTTGTAATAATGTTTAAAGTTTATTGTTTCCTTGATTATGTTTTTATTTATTCCCTTTAGCTTCTTATCACACCTTTCAATGTTATTATCAATAATATACGTAAAAGCATAAGACTTTCATCTCAATCCTATAAATTCACTTATGGCCTTCCCACCCAATTCATCTTTAAACTTACCAATAACCTTTTTATTCTTTGATGAAAACAACACATCACCTGACATAATTACTTGTATCATATATATATATATATATATATATATATATATATATATATATATATATATATATATATATATATATATATATATATATATATATATATATATATCTATATATATATATATATATATATATATATATATATATATATATATATATATATATATATATATATATATATATATATATATATATATATATATCAAGATTATCAATCATATCCTCATATACATCACTTGTCTTAATTTCTAATATCAAACTATCTGTATCCATATACAGCAATGACACATTATCCTTATACTTTGATTTTAAATTATTATAGTAATAGTCAAACATGAAGACTGACAAGTCAAGAATTGATGTTCCGATATAAATAGGTTTATCCATTTCAATACTCTCTTTTTCAAATGAATAGCACAAAAGTTCTCTGAAAACACCTCCGCTCGTTCAAAACTTGGTCTATTAATTAATTTTGAAGCCTGTTTCCAAGATGTAGCAAATCTTATGTTTTGTCTATTCCTAACATTTTCCATAGTCTTTCCAAATACAGCATTATTCATGAATTTATAAAAGTCCTCAAAATCTGTTTTTGCTTTTGTTCTCCTTTTTGTATTAAAATCGATATACTGTACTTCTCTAACCAATGACTATTTAAATTTCAAAACCGGATGAATTTTCCTCACTCTCAACCCAGCAGATAAATATTCTCAAGTTCCTTTGATGCAAAACATAACTTTCTCTATGATTTAATGTAGTAAGTATTTTTTCTGGAGATTTCCTTTTTATATTGAATGACTGTTGGTAATCACTTAACCATCCTTTTCTTGGACTTTATCAGGGGTATAAGGTAGGTCTTTATGTTTGTGATTAAGTTCTTCTGGATATTTTAAATCAACCTCAAAATAATATCCAACTTCAGCTTCATACAATTATTTTTGAGAGGAGACAACAATGTCTTGTAAAACTTTTTCATATTTTTCTTTAACCCATTTAAGTTTTCCATAAGGTAAGGATTGAGACATAGCCCACCCATTCAAATTGTTAGCATCATTATACATCAGGTAAGAGTTGTCCTCATTCTTATTATAATCAGGAAGATATTTGTTATTTGCTTTAGCATATCGCTTGGAACATACTTGAGATATTCCTCCTCTTTTAGCCTTCTCTATCATTAAAAGCATATCTATATCACTGATTAATTCCAAATTTTGTTTTGTCATTTTTAACATCGCACTCCAAGCCAAACCCAGGGCTGTGTAATGGTGAACGGGGACTACTCCATAATTTTTTTTTTTATGACAGACTTCTAAAAGTTTCAAACACATCAGCCAATAGCAATACATCAGTTTAAAGATACAAATCATGATATTCTCCAAGATTCTTTATATTAAACTTCTCCCAAACCTTTTTATCTTGTGTATAATCTCTTTTGGAAATATGAGTTTTATCTAACTTACCATAGAAACATTCCCTTGAAGGAAGTTGTGTTTCTTTAAACTTCTCAAATGAATCCATATAGTCGTATGGATATATTCCCTTTTGTGATAAGAGATCAATCTCTTCTTGATTTGAGAAATGTGATTTAAGATTCGGACACACACACACACACACACACACACACACACACACACACACACACACACACACACACACACACACACACACACACACACACACACACACACACACACACACACACACACACACACACACACACACACACACACTGTGATATAGATAGGTAAGTTTTTAATATTTGATGCTAAGTTAGACAATGGACTTGCCATAAACTTGTATGTGTCAAGAAATCTGATATGGGTTATGGGGGTTGTATGAATCGTTTTTGTGAATGATGTATTTTTGATCTGTGTTCGGAATGGCAGAAATATCTCCAGATGTCTTTGAAAGTTCATTTTTAAGAGATGTGTGTCATAGTGAGCGTTGTTGTGAAGAAAGACAGGAATAAAGTTTGGGGGCTTGTAATTAAGATTACAACGGGAATGAGCTGGACCTCTATATTTACCAGTAAGATGACAGTGATCCCTAACCTTGACCTCTCCCTCAATTTTCTCCTCACAAATATGACAGATACTGTTCTTTCTAAATTCCTTTTTCTCTCCCTTTGTTAATGACATTGGTTTATAGGTTTTATCTATTATTTCTCATCGTCTCACAAACTCCTCTGAGGCATCTTCTCCTCTATAAAGTTCTAACTTGTTGTATTCATCACCAACAGATGATTTGATATAATAACAGAAACCACAAGGAGTATGTTTTTGATATTTATTTGTGTATGATTTATTTGGATTTTGAGAAACAGTATCTATCTTTTCAAGGATAATTTCAAAATCGGCATATATCACAAACTGATGTTTTATAGATTTGTTAAACTCTTTGAATGATATGTTTGAACCTGCTTTTGGAAAATTGATTAGAATATTTCGAATGATGATTTAATCATTCTTTTGTATGAAAAGAGTTGAGACATCTCTTCCAAGGATACGTTTTACATTTTCTCTTAAAGTTGTGATTTGGTTAATCTTGATAAATTTTTGATGAAAGCAGAATGTGATTTTTTTTTTTCCTTTGAAGTGAAGTAGAGAAGGTCAATGTGTGTTTCATCATTTTTATAGTTGTTTGAAATTTTTAATATCTGAACTTTGTTTGTATCCCTTAATCCATATACATTAATAGATAGATTATTCATTTTCTCAAATTTAGGAAAATCTCTCAATGACATTGGAAACTTTAAATCTTTAACATTTAATATATTCTCGTATTTCTTATAATGTTCAACCCTTTCAGGATTCCATTGTGGAGGATGTAAGTGAGCAAGAACAGACCAAAGAAAACATTTATTATCTTTGTTTTGAATATTAACTACCGCTTTCTTAAGTTTTATCTCTCTTGGTAAATCAATATTAGAAGAAGCTTGAAGAGGATCTGACTTTCAGATGTGTATATCTAAAAAGATTATTTTTCTAATAGCAAATCCACTACCTACTACAGTGTTAACATCTTGTTCTTGTCTCTGGAGTTCGTCGTAAACATCACATCTTACAAAATGCTGAAATGAGATAGAGTGAGGGTTTGTCCTCATTTATGGAGTAGTTTCATCACCTTCTATTACCATATTCAATTTTACTCCCATATAAAACTTAACTTTTCATTTCACTTAATGTGTTTTTAATTATCGTTTCAATACTTTGTTTAACCATATCAATAGCTTCAATGATTGAAGATGATCCAGGGTCTTGAAAGCGAAACGATCTTATTTTTATATGTCCATTAAATGCCCCATCAGTGTTTTCAATGGAGAATTTAGTGGCACCTTCCCTTTCTTCATTGTTCTTGTGTTTGCGTGATTGAAGGTGTTTATTATTACCTTCGCAAACTTTGTTGCGAAGGTTATGTTTTGATCGCTGTGTATTTATTTATTTATTTGTGAATGTGTGTTTGTTTGTTTGTTATTCGCATAACTCCAAAAGTATTGAACTGAATCGCAGCAAATTTGGTGGGATGATTGGATATTATCCGAGGACCATTTGATTTGATTTTGGGAGCGATCGGGTCAAAGGTCAAGGTCATGAAAAGGTCAAAATCGTCTTTTTACCATAGCGCGGTCAATTTGTATCCAATTTGCCTGCAACTAATGCCAAAATGTTCAGAATTCAATGCCCCATCTTTTGATATGTGACATGACACTGACGTAATAACCCTTATTAGCGGTTGGGAGTCAAAGGTCAGGGGGGGTCACGACATTGCAAAATGTGCGGTTTTAGTCATAACACGGTCAATTCTTATCCGATTTGCATGAAACCAACACCAAAATGTTGACTTCTGTTCCCCACACTGTAATACGAATTACAAAATTGAGAGTACAACGGTCAAGGTCAAGGTCAAGGTCATGAAAAGGTGAAAATCGTCATTTTGCCATAGTGCGGTCGATTTTTATCCAATTTGCATGCAACCAATGCCAAAATGTGAATTCAATGCCCAATCTTGTGATATACGATATGACACAGGAAATTTAATGTTTTTAAGCCATCATAACACATATGAGATGGCAGATGTGGTATGGGATTAAATACCCTCAGAATCAACGGTTTCTGGGGGGGGGGCAAAATGTAGCGTTGGCGAAGGTATGCGCTCTACTGAGTGCCCATTATAGTTTTTTTTTAATAATTATCACCTATTACAATATTTTGTTTCTTGGTTAAGTGGAGATATTTGTCTGAAAAGATTGAATGTGTGTTTGTTGGTTTGAAGGTTTTTTTTTTTTTATAACATTTATATTCATGATTACAAACATTGCAGTCTGTTGTATTCACCATATTTATATAACAAAACTTTGCTTGAAATAAAATTTTCTTGATGAAAATTTTGTTTAATTCATAGGTGAATCTGTGCTTAAAACCATTTTATCCTCCAACTTTTTTCGCTTCATAAGTACAATGAATCAAGACACAAAAGACAAGTTTCAATCAATCTTCATTTGTAAAAGATACTGATTAATATGTCGAGGATGTAGAATTGAATAAAGATAAATATAACAACTATTGGATAAAAACAATAATGGTGAATAATACGAGTTCTTCAATTTCCTTCAGTGGAAGGGCTTTTAGTACATCTTGAAGAACATCAATTAAAGTAGCTCTAACAAAAGTTTCTCCTTTCCTTCTGGCAATGTATTCAAAACTAGAAAAAGCAATGAAACAAGAAAAAGTATCAAAAAAGAAAAACCATATGGATGAAGATTTATAAAGAAAGGATAAGAGCATCTGTAATATGCAAGGAGAAATTTGTATTTTTTTTTCAACAACCCTAAAGATGTAAATCCTGATGAAATAAAGAATGTTAATATATCAGGTGAAATGACATTTCATTCAATAGTAGTTATGGATCATTTTAAAACTAACTTTAATATAAAAAAATATCGTAGTTGAATCTGTAAATGAAAAAAAAGTGTATAGATATAGATGGTAATGTTTTTTTTTTTTCTACTAATTAAATATGAGTCATTATTCAACTGAAGATTTTGAAGATTATGAGAGTGATGATAGTATCTCTGTTGGAACAGAAGACAGTAATGATACTGAGAGTTTGTGTTCAAACGATAGTTATGAAAGTAGTTTTGTAGATGATTGTGAAAGTACTGAAGATGAATTTTATTTGAAGTAAAGTTTTACTTTATAAATATGAATAGTATACTAGATCTTGTGCCCCTTGAATTCCCTGATTCTCCATATGACAAATTTGAGAATTGTCCTGCATGTGATAGAGTGGGATTAAACACAGTCAAAAGCCTAGAAACGCTGTATATTCTGTGATTATCTTCTAATTAATGATTATAAAAAATATAAAAAGGAAGATGATTCTTTTCGATTTACACCAAACATTAATTTTTATAAACAGCTGCATGTGACGGGTGGAAAAGAATTGGCTCGGTAATTTAGAAAACACGTTGATATGGCAAACATCTCAGAAATCTGGCGTTATCAAATATATTTTGCTTTGAAACTCACAAAGAGAAACGTATAACCTTTGTAAAGCAAATCCGATAACCAAATGCTTTAGAAACAGGTGTGAGAACAAAGGAAAACCCGACAGAACCTCCAGAAGATACAGGATGAAACTTTGCCACCACGGCACCCGTAACAGGCATGGCATGTCCACACACCCGTGGAGAGTCCATGCAGATCCAAATCTACCCATATGTACCACATCCATGTGTGCTGTATACGTACCTCTACCTTGTAGTCAATGTTGACTGTACATCCCGATCAGGCCACGAACTGTTCCGCGATCAACTGACACGAACTGTTCCGCGATCAACTGACACGAACTGTACAGCTTAGTAAGTGGATAAGTGGCTTAAGCACTCAAGCAAACACTCCCGCGGAATGCCAAGCTTGGCAAGCGATTATCAATTGCCGTCGATACAACTCTGCACCCGGAAACACCCATGTAATGTCCGAATTGGATAAATCAACACTTTTCAGGAGTCGGAACTGCTGATTCTTTCAAATCTGGAGCTTACATTTTGTAATTGTGGTTAGTTTAAGAGATTCTCTCGGTTATTCATATGCGCAAATGAAATAAAGCCACGAACGCTGGCGTCTCCAAGCGTTTATAAGACTTGCACTATACCCAGCGATTCGTTAGCTATGATGAACAGGCATTTGATAATATGAGTGAGGAAAAAAAAAAAACTTTACGTTAAGATATCATTGCAACCTGTTCCAAGTCTTTATGGTTGAGCAGGCCAAAAAACATGGCAGCTTCAGACCCAAGCGAGGTTATCCAGGAAACGAGTGAAGACCCCAAACAGCGAGGTGGCCGAGGATCATGAAGGATATAATTAAATAAGTCCATTAATTATCTTCAAAAGGGGTGTTTTAATTAACCCAAACACTCAATTTTCACTAGTACACTTCCTTAGAGTTATCTTAATATGCATGAAAAGTTTCAGGCTGCAAGGTTTTATGATTTTGGAAAAATGGAGGACACACACGCACACACAAACACACCCTTTTATTAGTATAGATAGCTCAGGTTTGCTTCCCCCTGCATCAACTGAATCAGGTCAGGTATGGGAGCATGCGCCAGAGCAGTGTGTCACTGCATCCACTTTCCGCCGGTACTCCAAGGGTCTCCGTCTGGCCATCCCCCAGGCAGATGACTGGCCCATCCCCATCTCCTTGAGATGCCGATCAACCTGCTGCAACCACGAGGCACGTGTTCTGCCCATTGGCCTCCTCCATTCATGAGGCTCTCTCGCTGAGAGAATCTGGTGAGCAGGATCAGCATCAGGAAAATGAGCCACATGTCCATACAGCCGCAGTCGATGCTCACGGACTATGTAGGTAACAAATCTCATTTGAGTCTCTTTCAGCAACCGCTCGGTGGACCCAAAGTCCGACCAGCAACAACCAAGGATTCTCCGAAGACACCTGGTACCAAAGGAATTAAGTCTCCGTCTCAGATCCTTGGTCAGAGTCGAAGTCTCACATCCATAGAGAAAGACTGGAAGCACCAAGGACCTGAAGACTCGGACTTTCATCCTCCCGCACAGGCACTGGCAGCGCCACACCCCATGATCCAGTGAATCCATGACTCCCAGGTCCGAGCGAGATGTCTGTTGACCTCTGACTCACAGCCAGCAGAGACATGAATATCACTGCCAAGGTACGTGAATCTCTCCATGACCTCAACATCCTCACCACAAACAGGCACAGACAGGACAGCAGCATCCAAGATGTCAGTGAAAGCCTGGATCTTAGTTTTGACCCAGGAATCCCGTAATCCCAGCAGCTCCCACTCCTCATTCAGAACCTCGAAGGCCCCCAAAAGAATATCTAAAGTCTCCGCAAAGATGACTGCATCATCTGCAAAATCAAGGTCAGAAATCTTGACATTCCCAAACGATGCACCGTAGTTTGATCTCTCCGATATCCTCCCCAGAATCCAGTCCATACAAGTGCTGAAAAGTGTGGGGGCCAGTACACACCCCTGACGAACTCCAGTAAAAACTGGAAATAAATCAGAGATGGTACCACCACATCTCACAGTACTCTCAGTACCAGAGTAGACTTCAGACATCAGATCGATCAGTTTTGATGGTACCCCCCGAAGACCAATAATCCTCCAGAGGGCATCCCGATTCACTGAATCAAATGCTTTACAGAGATCAACATAGGCTGCAAGCAGCCCCTGCCAAAACTGTCGTCTGTGTTCGGTGAGGACCCGAAGAGCAAGGATACGGTCAATCGTTGACCTCTTTGGTGTAAAGCCTGACTGCTCTGGACGCTGGTGCTCAAGCAGATGGAGGCGAACCCTATCAAGAATGATCAGAGCAAAGACCTTGCCCGGCACTGACAGCATCGTCACCCCTCGGTAGTTGTTGCAGTCTTGGCAATCACCCTTCCCTTTCCAGAGAGGGACAACAAGGGCCCTCTTCCAGTCAGTTGGGATGATGCCTGCGTTCCAGGCAGAGCACAAAACTGCATGCAACGACACGAGTGCAGCATTTCCACCAGCCTTGAGAAGTTCGGCATGGATGCCACAGATCCCTGGAGCTTTACCCCATTTCAACCAGTTCACCTCAGCCTGTTTTTCCACAAGCGAAGGTGGACCACAGTTGATTGGAGGGTCAGCAACAGGGATTGAAACACCCCTGACGTCAAACTCGACAGCTGGTGGATCAGCCTGGTACAACCGCTCAAAGTAACCGGCCCAGCAGGCCTTCACTTAGGACTCCTCTTTCAAGAGCCTACCACTCTCTGCTCTTACTGCAGTCCACCGAAGGATGGGCTTGGATGAACGCAATGCGCGAATTCCCCTGTAAGCAGGACGAGAATCACTTGACCACAGGTGATGCTCTACCCCTCACAGATTCCTTGCACATCGGCCACCCTTAGTGCACATACAGTTTTACGCCTCAGCTCCCGAAACAGCTCAGCTCTGCCATTCAGCCTGGCCCTGCGACTTTGTTCAATGGTATCCAGTGTCCCTTGAGAGACAAAATTCTTCTTTGCCCTATGGCGAGTTCTAAGACATCCACCGGCAACATCAAGGACGGTGGTCTTGACGGCACTGCACAACTCTTCATGACCCTCCAAATCACCCAGACCCCCCAAATCCCCACTCAGCTTGTTCGCAAATTCCTCAGCTGCCCTCTTATCCTTGAGCTTGCCAACATCCCACCTCAGCTGGGATGGTACCATTCTCCTGGATTTAAGGTGCAACTTCAGAGTTGCTACAAGTGGGTGGTCAGTATTGAGGAACTGAGCACTCTAGTGGACCCTGCAGTTCTGGATCATCCTCCAGTGACCATCGACATGGTCTATCTCCTTTGACACACCGCCATCGTTGGAATACCAAGTCCAGCGATGAGCTTGTGGGCGCTGAAACCATGAACCAGCCCCCCTCAGTCCATGACTTCTTGCAAAGTCAAGGAACTTAGTGCTATTCTGGTTCATAGTTCCTGACCCATGGGGACCAACACACGTCTCATAACCATCCCTATCAGTTCCAGTCGATTGCATTGAAATCCGCCAAGACTAGAAGTGTATCTCGTCTTGGGCACTGATGAACCACAGACTCGAGCGTGGCGCAGAATGCATCCTTCACGGTGAGATCACTCGCCTCAGTCGGAGCATAAACAGAGACCAGGGAAATGACACCTGAGGAGTGACGAATCCTTAGTCTCATAATACGCTCGTTCACCGGTGTTACCTCAATTATCATTGGAGTCAGCTTATTGGACACAACTAAAGCAACTCCTTGTGAAATCCATCACAACCATCTGAAAAGTGTTTTACAGTGGCCGGAGTGCAAATCCTGACACCAACCTCCTAATAAAAAAAGTAACCCAACTGCAGGAGGACGTCCGCAGACACAGTTGGGCACTAGATATGGATGGCTGTTGGCTCACAAGGAGCTCCTCCGTCCTTTGACAGGTTTTGTACTTCATCCTGCCCGGTGTCCATATCCAAACACCCTCCTAACCAGAAAACCTGGTGGGGGAGATGGTTTCCTTGCCAACAACCCAACGATGGATCAGGTTAGTGCAGGTTTACATGATACCTGCAGAAAGTCACAGATCTAATCTGACCTGACCTGACAATAGCTGAATCACGTGATGTATCGTAAGTCTGTGTGCTCCTTGCGATGTGGCACACAAAAGGTTTCCTAATTAGCCTTGACAGGAAGTCATGAATGTTTTGGGTATCGTTTTACCAAAAAAACAGCATGTTATTAGTGGGTTATTAAGCTCTCATCAGTGGATATTGTCATGGTGGTGAAAGCGATTGCCATTTCCGAATCAAAATTGACCGATGGATGTATTTTGGTGTGTACCGCCCACGGATGACCTCGTTGTTCTCCACAAATGCTAGTTTATGACAATGGAGCGGTTTACTGTGAGATGCCAGGTGGACGTCTTACCAAGGTTATCTCTACTCCCTTTACCGGTCCCCTATCCACTGCTATGTATATTCAGGTATGCTTGGTGTACACCATAATGGTACTTCTTGTCGACATGTCTTCAGCATTCAAGGAATGTTTACACACTTCGGCAGGAGACTTTCAATTGAAACCCTTTCTGTCATTCCAACAGCTGTGTGGCCAAACGTCACAAGTCGTGGATGTGCAGAGTACCAAGAACGATAAATCAAAGTAGTATTTGAAGAAGCCTTTAAAGGTACACTTGAGGTTTCCAAATGATAACGAAGGCTGGCTCTGGCACAGCTGAGCGAGCTCAACTCTGAGAAGTTTGAGATCTTGTTGATAGAGGAAGGTTCATGTATGAGGAGTCTCTCTCGAGTTTTGGTGCTTTACCTGTACCCATATTAACGGCTGTTCATTTCCAGTGACAACTTGCGCAGTTTGGTGAATCCATCAGTGGTTGTGCTATCGTTCAAACACTGTGCTCCAAAACGCCACGTTGAGATGAAAATCATTGCTTGCGTAAAAGCTGAAGCATCGGGCTTTGTCTCGCCTGTCACGGACATTATCAACCACTGTGACCACACGGTGTTGCATTTTTATTCGCACGGCTAATCATGGCGTGCAGGTAGGATACAACAATAACATGGACGAGCATGAAGCAGTTACAGGCATATTCAGTGGCTGATTGATTGGAAAGCTCAACAATGTAGTAAATATGTACATCACTATTAATATTGTACAATAGATTAAAAAATATATTTTGCTCACAAATATCATGAGGTGACACAACGATGAATGTGAAATGGAATATTCTCACAATTGAATCGTCAAATAATACATCTTCTATCGTAAGTCACCGATGATCATTTCATCTCCCCCATTATGGAGGATCCCCGTGTGATGGCACGCGAGTTCTCGGACGTGAAACTCGCCATCATGAATGCCATGTCATCAATTTGTGATGGTGTCCTGTGTCGGATCGATACTTTGGCCCGCTCTATGCAATATCTGCATCTCTCAATCTTTGTGCTACAATTCCTGAAAGACAAAGGAATGATGTGGTGTGTAATTATATATATATATATATATATATATATATATATATATATATATATATATATATATATATATATATATATATATATATATATATATATATATATATATATATATATATATATATATATATATATATATATATATATATATATATATATATATATATATATATATATATATATATATATATATATATATATATATATATATATATATATATATATATGGCATATTTACCTAACAAGAAAATTATTATGTACATAAGATTAATGAGAAAACGTTTAGATACAAGAAAGAAACGAGCGGAACAATTATCGTGACGATGCTCCATCTGCCGTACCGTGCGTCACGAGCCGCAGACAATGGAGACACCTGGTGGTGCGGTCAAAAGGGGGCAGAAGTGGCGAGGAGGGGAATGAGAGTGATGCGTGAAATCGTGGGACACGAATTGGTGCTTCCAGCCGGTCGTTATAGATTCCTCCAGGCAGTCAGCCGGCACGACCTACTCCCATCCCTTACGTCATCACCTCCCTTCCTTCCAGAGCCATAAGTACGTCGAGCAAATCACCTGTACGGTTTGACGAATGAAAACGTTCAAACCGAGGTACAAAGTTCAGACGACAGGTAGCTGAGAGGTCAGGTCGGCCTCAATAATATCTGGTAGTATCTTGGGATATAAAAATGGCAGTGGATGTGATGATTAAAACAAAGGGCAGATACCTCTGCTTGGCATACCTGTCAAAATAATATATTCTTACAGGATCACCTAAGCATGTTCCCATTGCTTCAGTCTATTGAACTCCCACAGTGCAATCCTCAGCAATGGTACACTGGGTCTGATGACCCTTAAACATTGCCCAATGATTCCTCCAACAGGAAGCAAAAGGTACAATGCACATTATTATTAAATTTTCTTGTGTAATCTATTTCTTTATTTCCTTTTCTTTAACAATCCTACATCTCTCGAGTGTTCGTAACATTGTGTCTAATTGTCCCTTACTCCCTTTCTTTTCAATTGGTTTCCAGTACAAGTGACCGGGCTTGGTGTTCGTGATAACTATGTGGATGTTTTTAAATGCCACTTTACATCCGGCTGAAGGAGAGATCGGATTGCATGGAAGCACTTGAAATATGGACCTGAGGAACGATCTTCATCCCACTAGCATTTGAAGGGTACACCTTTCGGCAGGTGATACAGGTAATCCGTTCGACCTGTGCGATTCTCTGAATGGTGTAAAAGAAATGGAGCGTTGGAGCAGACGAGGCAGTAAAAGCTGGAGTTGTCGAGACTTGCGTTCACACCGACAGATAATGCCATGATGGCTGTATGGGCATAATTATGGATGATGTATATGTTGGATGTTCAGATGATTGATTAAGAATATATATCTTTTTGGCAAAGATTTTTTTTTATTATTAATTAGAACTTTGTCAATATCTTTCTCTTCTGTTGACACTTCACATGACTGTTCAGTTCCTTGGACTTGATCTTAATTTAATTGTTCCAAACAAGCTCAGAATGAACATAATTTGAGAAGGAAAATGAACATCCCGGAAGTTCATCGTCGCTGAAATTGTTGAGCCGTTGCTGCCATGCTCTGATTTTGGGAGTTCTCGGTGGCCTCAATTTTGTGGTGCGACCCAGTGTTTGTGGCACAAAGACCATCACATTGAACACAATCAGCCATGGTGAGTGGTGTTTGTATCACCATCATGTCGAGAAGCCAAAATGTTCTGTACGAGCACACGGGTGTGCCGTGCCACCTTGCAGCGTGCCGTGCGCAGTTCGCTTCTGTGGTTGGTAACTTCCTCCAGAAACTTGGCTCAATACCTCCAGAAAAATCGAACTCGAGTTTCCAACACCATTGATTGAAGGAAGGTAAAGGTGTATCAGCAACCACCTGCACAATGATACAGATCTCGAATCGTTGGATATTATTGTACAAAATTGTTTGAATGTCATTCTGTCTGCAGGCACACCTCAAGTAGTGCAAAGATTATAAAAATAATCACTTTTTGTTCAGTGCATTGTGAAGTGCGATAATAAAGGAGGAACTCAGTTTTATGGCGTCGACAATGATGATGCAATAGGTTTAACAAAGTGACATGAAGGATACCAGCCTTCAACGCCCCGTAGCAAAGTTTCTATAATGGCATCTCAGCAACCTCTTGAATGTCCTTTTGAAGGCGGCATTGCAGAGAGCGTAGCATGCGGGATTTATGGTGCTGTTGATGTAGCAAAGCCAGTAGCCTGCCGTCCACACTCCACCGGGTACACAGCCGTGACACAGGGCATTTACAAGCACGGCTACGTTGTAAGGAGTCCACGTGATGATGAATGCCAGCAGAATGGCCAAGATTGTCCGCGTCACTTTTCTCTCTCGTGCGGCCACCGCTCGACGCCGTCGTTGGGCCTGTCGTGCCACCGAAGCGAAGCGACAGGCCGCCGTCATTTTCTGTCTGTAACCTGCTTCACGTGCCTCAGCCACACTGACGACTTCCACGGATGTTCTTACGGTCGTCTTTGTTGTAGCGTTTGTTACGATGCCAGCTTCACCCAGGTTTGTGCTTTCTTCTATCACCGGTCGAGTTACAATTCGAATTCTTGCCCATCGAGATGTTGCCGATGCCCGATTGGTCACCGATATTCCTGGGTGCAACTCCAGAGGCTTGATTTTGCCCTCGTGAGATGAGCTCTGACACTTTTCTGCACTTAAAAATGGGCTTTCACTCTCTTTGTTTCTTTCCATTATTTGTTCTTCTTTCTCTTCGTCATCTTTCTGTTCTTTCGTGTTTCCATGTGCTTTGTTCTCTTTATTTTCGACTTCAGTCTTAACGCTCAATGTGGCCAACGCCAGGTCAGCAACTGACTTGCCGAGTGAAGCTTGTTTAAAGTCTTTATCGTCAGAGGTGCTCTCTGCTTCAGATACCAAATCGACTGCCGACTGGGTTAAATGGGTCTTATTCAAGGCAGAAGGTTTATTCTTTCTATTTATTAATGAGGTCTTTATGGATAGGGACTCGTTTAATGAACCTTGAACTAGGCCTAACTTGTTGCAAAATGAATCGTTCACGAGATCCTTTTTTTCGATCATAGCTTGTTCAGATATGGTAAGCCCCAGCAATGCCTGTACGAAACCCGCGCCAGCGAGTGGAGCCGGAATAAAGCTTGTGTAGCACGATTCCTCTGGATCCATCTTCGTGATCGGGGCTGTGGAAGCCTGCGAAATGCTGCCGGCACGACTGTTCTCGGCACACACTGTTTCATAACTTTCCATTTGTTTGGCAGGCGACGGTAGTTCCTTTATGGAGTCTTTTTCGCCCAGAGAGATCTCGCTCGCGGCATGCCCTCTTACGGTTGGTGGTGTTAACGCCATTCGCAGCCGACAGTGCGCAGCTCTGGCTTGTTGCCAGACCAGGGAGAGAGTTCTGGCAAGGCATGAGACAAACGATGCAAAGCAATGTGGTCCAAAGCTGATGGCGGGGCTTGACGGGGAAGTCGCCGGTAATGTCCCGAGACCAGGCCTCATCACACGGCAGCGACTTGCATGTGACACTCTTATGTAAAGAAACGTCATTGTTATAACCGGTAGATAAAAGGCAATGATAGCTGTTCCAAAAGCTGCAGCGGTGTTGGAGAGAAACTGGATGTGGCACTGACCATTTGGGAGGGAGCGAACACCAGATGTCGATGGCCACAGCAAGATGGCTGGCGCCCAAAGTGCCAGTGAGAGCAACCATGCGGAGGCAATCATTATGCCGGCTGTACTAAGAGATCGACGCACTGGGTACGTCAGGGGTTTGGTGACGCAGAAGTAGCGATCAAAGCTGATGAGAAGAAGGTTCATAACGGAAGCATTGCTGACAACATAGTCGAGCGCGAGCCACAAGTCACAGAGGAGTGGACCCAGGAGCCAGCGGCCAGCCAACACGTATAATGTGTAAAGGTTCATGGAGAAGGCTCCAATGATGAGGTCAGCACAGGCCAGACTAAATAGAAAGGCATTGTTCACCGTTTGTAGTTGCCGGTTCACCTTGATTGAGAGCATCACCAAAACATTGCCCAAGATCGTCACCAAACTGAGAACAATAGAGAACGTTGCTATGGCAACAACCTCGAAGAGGCTGTAACTTTCCACAATCAGCGGTGCTGTTTTGTTTGTCCCCTCGGTGCTTCTGTTGTCCCAGGTACCATGTTCTGTTGAGTTCATGATGCTCATCGAATATGGTGGTGCTGGTGGTGGTGGTGGTGAGGCAGTTGAGTTCACCGGATCTCTAGAAGAATGAAGCACAATGGTGTAAAGGAAAGTAAAGGTCATTGAAGGTAAAAATGTGAGTTCGAGTATAAAGAGCTTCAAGGCAGAATGTGTATACAGGAATCTCTCATACCCTGAAATCTAACAACTACTTTGGCTTGATTACTCGGACACGTAGCGGTTAAACTGGAGGGAGACGCAAATGGCCAGGAATCGATTTCTCATCAGTCAATTGGTATCTTCCGTTTCGTGAAAAAAAATTATTATTATTTTTTGCTTCTGCTCGAGTCTTTCCCCTTGACGCAAATCTCACTTTCTACGTCTATCTCCATCTCTCAGAATAAATTTGTGATAAATCGCGGCTAAAGATACACTCAATTGGGTCCTAATTGCTATTTTAACAGTAAAGTGGCCATTTCGAACATGACCTATACAGTTCACAACTTGCCTTGCTTACAACGGAACACAAACTTGCA
The DNA here is from genome assembly GCF_056783735.1 of Eptatretus burgeri. Classification (NCBI taxonomy): domain Eukaryota; kingdom Metazoa; phylum Chordata; class Myxini; order Myxiniformes; family Myxinidae; genus Eptatretus; species Eptatretus burgeri. Next base: position 57,601,648 of record NC_140977.1, read on the forward strand.
GGTTGTGAACCTTTTCCAGATTGGTACAAGAAAACCTGTAAGAAACTAAAACGTTCATCAGCACACAAACCTTCAAACGAATTGTAATTGGAGGGGTAAATGAGATAGCGAGAACTCGGCAGTGATCGAGTAGCTCGATAGACCTACAGTGTAGAGTTGTGTGGCTTTGCTGCTGCCATTATGCAATAGAAATGATTTGAAATACTAAAGACAACTCTATCCATACCGGCTAACTCGGCAAGACAAGGCATACTGATAAAGCACACTACCGGCAACCTATTCCAGCTGTCGTGGGCCATACTGCTGATCCAAGCTAAGACAAACTTCTTCCATTGTTGTGCATTTACTGCCAAATGTTGGATTGGTCACTCCTAGAGGGTGGACTCTGTGATCCGCGATATGGATCCACTCGGAAAACATGCAGATAGATTGTCTATCCTCCTTGAAAGAGCAACTCAAACCTGGTGGTTTGGTTCGATCTCCACCGTGCAGACGGCAGAAGATTCACAGAAAAGACCATTTGTTGATTCGATGTTGGGGACCAGGCCCAGTGCTCTTCCTCCTCAAGCCAGAGTGCAGAGCCATAATTTTGGGCAAGTTGTTGCCTCCCTATTTCCAATTTCGAAAATTAATTATCACCTCGTGGCCACGGCCCGGTCCGTGACTTTCATCAGGTGAAGTATGACCTGCAATCTTTCTCGGACTTGCGCATCTTTGAAGATCACACTCCGTTGATTAAGTGCACATCACTTGCTTGCTCGACTGCTGGTGGACCATCCTGATTGAGTGATCGTTGCCTTTGCAAGGCCAGGCTTGTGATCACGGTGGATTTATTGTCCTCAATACTTTCTCTTCAATTACAAAATGATCTTTTCAATGGTCGATCAAAATCTGTTGAACAAAATTCTAATGGAGAGATGATGTTCCACTGTGAGAAATTATCTCCAAGCTTTGTATCCCATAAGGCAACATCAATGAGTCACTGCTGGCTTCATGTCTTGATGAGATTAATTATCCTCCACTCTCCCACCACCCACCCTCCCACCCACCCATTCTCACCGCCGTGGTATCATTAGCCGTTGATCTTAATGGCTTTGTCTGAACGACAAGCAACAGAATGCAACCAAATTGGAACATAAAAAGGTTCTCATTTGCACCCACTCACTGGCTGTCCATGTCGTCGTCGCCCTGGCTTCAACACTCGCATCTTCCTTATGCCTTGTCCATGTTCCACTTTGAGGTCGACAAACATTCCGATACCTTTCACTGTGACACAATTTGTTCAGCAAGCTACGAGCATTTTTCTCTTGTCGCACAAACTGTGTCCCTTCCAAATTTGCCAATAGTCTCAGGAACCGGGGAACGTGTGACATTGTAACGACTCCATTAAAATAGGATTCTCACCACCTTCCATCCCACAATACCACAGCGCAATGGGTCCTACTGGCATTGATGTCTTCAAACCTCAGACTTTGCTTCCCAAAGTACTCAAGAACCCAGGACCTTTGCTTTCCAAAGGATACGTAAACCTTCATTGCCACAGTCACCCGGATCGACGGATTTTACATCAATTGTCGGATAAATACACATTGTACGAAGACAACGCAACAGGTGAAAGTGGTACCGTTAAGGTACGTTTCTACCCCACGAGAGACGAATGCAGACACTGACAGATATAAGCCTCAAATATGTTTTATCCTCATTACATCTACTCGTGTTAATTCTGATATTTTCTGATTTGAACACCAAGAAGAGAAAGGATAAAGGTGATTGAATGAGAGATTATATTGACAAGTATGGAATAACGAAGAGATGAAGCAGATCCCTTACCTGATCCCGATTTATCTTCCTTTTCCTCGCTGTCCCTCACTGAGCACCGCTTTGGCCACTCTCTTATTCCACCTCCTTGCAACCCCTCCCCCCTTCTTGCCCCTCCCCTGCGGCCCCTCCCCTCAATATCTCTCCCTCTTTTAAAGGGTTGAAATCTCGATGATGAAGAGAGCCCAGCTGATGATCCAGATGGTCGTTAAATGTGTCAGTTACTCAGTCAGTTATCCCAGTCCGATGTGATTATATTGGATTATTGGGATAAAAGCAAGTGTGATGCGAGTTTTATTTGTCTGTGTAGTACAAGCTAAAGGAGTTCTTATTCTTTAGATCTTTCCACCTTTACACCTCTCTACCTCTCGCTTCACCACGTCTATCTCTCTACAATCTCCACTTTTACTAGAGTTGCATTAAACTAGAGAAAACTGTGTGTACCGGAGCTGCCTCTTCATAAACCCAATGCTGTAATATTAATAATAATAATAATAATAATAATAATAATAATATATATAAATAATAGCCTTGTAATAAATAAATAGCGTTGTCCCACTTCTCCGATTATGACCCTTCCTGGTCTATAATAACCACAGCTGTTGAATCAAGATCTTCCGGTGAACATCCATAATGGGATAAGTCAATGTGCTTTCACTCATCGATCATTACCATCACTAACTGGAAGTGTTCGTTAACGTATCACTAAAATATTGGGTTTACCTTCAGCTAGCTTGGTGACGACCTGTGCAAATAGCTTTCTTATTTAATAATTTAAATTACACACTGATAGTGGTGCAGACCAATCCTATAATGTGGACGAGTCAGATATATATATATATATATATATATATATATATATATATATATATATATATATATATATATATATATATATATATATATATATATATATATATAAATAATTGAAACATCTGGAGTGTGACGAGCACTCCCCCGATCTCCATTGGACAAAGTCCTACACCAAAGAATCACCTCCAACCCAAAGGCCTCACCTGGTGATTCTGTCAAACAGACAAAGATTACATGGTCAACATCAGTTAAACGTCAAACGGAGCCGCCCCTGTCCAATGGAGATCGGGGGAATGCTCGTCACACTCCAGATGTTTTGATTTACCCGCTGATCACATCACGTGCCTCCTGGTTGAATGGTTTGCATTAGCGGGAACATTCGTTTGGGTGGCAGACGGACGGTTGTTCTTTGCGGATTATGTGGTTTTACCATGCGAGACATAATCCGCAGCGAAAACCGATACATAGCACGATATATCAAAAAGTTGTGGACGGATTCACACAAAACTTTGTGGACATGTTTGGTATATATATATATATATATATATATATATATATATATATATATATATATATATATATATATATATATATATATATATATATATATATATATATATATATATGACAAGGCAGAATTAATTTGATTTTGATGAAGATCAGAATACAGATATGAGAATTTAAAAAAGTTATTCCTCGCATTGTGAAATGGGGCCAAAAACAATATACAGCACGATATCTCAAAAAGTTGTGGATGGATTATGACAAAACGTGGTGAATCTCTCTATCGAGTGCAACCTGTGGCTGCTGGTTGCATCATTGGTTGGGACGCAGTTATGCCGCTGATGCAGTGTCCCCCTTACCAGTACACTGGTACTCATTTTGCCGACCTCGGAAGGATGACAGGCTGAGTGAACCTCCTGGTGTATTTTTTTTTAATTCAGCGGCCAACGGGGCTTGAACACAGGACCCTAGGAACCCAAGCTGCCACCCTAACTACTAAGCCAACACCAGGCTTAACGTGGTGAATGAGTTGGTCAGATGACAAGAACAAGCTGATTCGATGTTGGTTCAGGTCAGCAGATCCAGCCTATCAGTGGGATACAAAACGTGAACTGTTCAGCCTGGTGGAGGAATGCTCTTTCCCGAGTCTGCCATTCCAGTTATTTTTACAACACATTGCTTTTTTTGTTTAACATATTGTGGATTATATTAGACTTTTATTACTCCCTTCCCCACCCCCCAATCCTGTTACCCAGGATACAAGCACATTCTTCATGCTCAATGTCTGATCACTACATGTATAATTTGCTCTGAAAAAGCCGCTACCACTGACAGAATGTAATTTTCCTATGACGTCACAGCCATTCTATTAAAAGCTATTCAGTGCAAATGCTCAAAAACATTGCATGAACAATAACTGCTACATTTTGTGATCCTTCTCTTTGTTTACACCGTCCACGACTGCGTTGTACCTTATTTGCTCAACGTGCATGAAATGTAATCAAGAATCTGGTGTCCAACCATGGACAGGCATGTCCATCTACAGTCGATTCAAAACCGCAGCAAACAGTACACACCACGCTTAGTTCTTGTCATTACGTGTCGTCGAGTATCCTCTTAAAATGGAGAGGACTTTTACACCAGTCCCAAGACGTGGGGACTTGATAAATTCAACTCTGTCTTCTCCTGCCTCCTTTATGGTCTTGCATTGTCCCTCATCCCACCCCATCCCCCCAGCTTTCTGCAGGGCACACACGGTCCACCATGTCACCTTCTGGTGAAACTACATAAATCCTGCCTGTGGAAACAACTTCTACATTCTCTTCCATCCCATTCTTCCCTCCAGGTCTTCAACACAGCTGTTTACCACCATCGCATATTGTCCCGAATGTAAAACCATGATCCATTTTATCCCCGTTAACCCCCCTCCAAATCCCTCCATAAATTTTCCAATTTTCCCTCCTCATGCTTTCCTTCTGTAATCATCTTGTCCACACCATGCATCCTCTCCTGCCCCCCATTCCTCCCCATACCCATTGCTTGTCCAAATCTGCCTCTGTCTTGGCCTTCAACACCGCTGTTGGTGTTTCCGCTCTCTCTCTCTCTTCCTCTCTCCACTGTTCCTTTTTGTCTTGTTGTATCCTGATCTGTTCAGTGTATTAGTACGAGCTCTTCCACGAGCCGAGACTATGCACAGTATACAAAAAAATTTAAAACAATCTTGTATGTGCAGCAAGTGTACAGGTTGAGGATATATAGAGGATTCGGCTCGTAGAAGAGCTAGAAGACAAAGCATGTAGAAGTTGAACAAAAAACCCCCCCCAAAAAACCAAAGGGGTGAAGGTGAACAGTTTGATAAAGGATGTGTGGACAACATTCAAGCGAGTACACAAAGCTGCAGACAAAGAAGGCAAAGGTAGTGAGAATAAAACAAGGGATAGGTGTAAGTGAGCCAACATGAGATGGTAATGGGCATCTTGAAGGATGAGAGTGAAGGCCACAAATGAAATTGCCACCTCAAATCTACCCTCGGAGAGGAGAGAGAAGGCGGTCGAGTGAAAGCTCTGCCCCGCCTCGCTTCTGCTTCAGCGACAGGTCCAAATGGCCTGTGCTCCGAAATCCTGCTCTGCTGCTGTCGTTTCTCCCGTCTACTCCATTCAGCCTGTTTTCCATGGTCTGCTTTCCCCATCTGCTTGGAATTCTACAAACTTAGCTCCCGTCGACAAGAAGGGTGCAAAAACATATCATATCAATGACAGGCCACGAAGCCTACCTCCAATTAAAATATTCATCGAACCCATCATTGTTGCTGATGTCTTTCCTGTTTTCAAACAACCTGATCTCCGACCATAGTTTTGGATTCCGTCCCAGTCACTCAACTCCGGACTTGCTTCTGCTTCTCTCTCAGCAATGCTTGGAGGATCTCAATCTCAAACGAAAGGTCAAGACCATCTCCTCCCTGGACAAATCTCGGGAATTCGACACTGACACGCTGCTTTGCTTGCCAAGCTCTCTGCCTGCGGTGAACAAAACCATCTTCATTCTTGCATTTCATACTTCCTCCACTCAAGTAGTCAATGTGTTGCTATCGATGAAACCTTCTACTCACCTCTCCCAGTGGAGGCTGGAGTGCCACAAAAAAGTCTTGGTCCCAGTCTGGTTAATCCATTTACAAAAACTACCTCCCTGATACACTCTGTCACTCCTGAAGGATCATCTAATGAACCTGCCAATACATTTACATAAATGAAAAACACAAATGCAGGTGAGCGACCCGAGACAATGGGGAAGCACGGTTCGTTATTGCTTACAATGTGAAAGCATACCCTGCTATAGATAATATCCACAACATCAAAACACACCTGGGCCACAAATGGGCCTCGCTGACCGGGTCTTCAGTCCGTCCTCAGGATCATCCCGTTTCGGCCCTTCAACCTCGATACGGTTAGCTAAGGTGGGTCAGCAGGGGCCCATATGCCTCCACATACAGCAAGTACACTTATCAAGTATCAAGTACTTACAGCAAGTAGGGTATCCCTACCCCCAGTCAGCGAGAACACAAGTTACAACAACAACAACAACAACAACAACAACAACAGCTTCCACAGCACCAAAAATATCTACTGGGCAACCAACCAATCCCCGAACCTGACAACATGTACCACTCAACAACAAAACACGTGCAGAAAAGTGCGCGCGCGCACACACACTCCCCCTCCCCCTGCAATAACTGCACAGCAAACCCTCCCACCTAATTTCTCAATAACCCTCTCAAAGAAGTTCATTCACTCAAACTCTTGGCTCTGTCTCTCAGCCATGATTTTTCTTAGGAAAACCACATTTCAAAGTTGGCTTCCAAAGCCAGTTAACAACTGGCTATCCTGCCTAATCCTTCCTTGGCACACATGAACTCCTGTCCACCTACAAGGCTTCAATCTGCAGCTTGATGGAATACTGCTCTCCCCTCTGGGTTGGCTCCCCTGCCTCACACCTTGTTCAACTCAATGCTGTGAAAAGCAAGGCCTTAAAGATCATACGAACTCCCACAATAAAGTCGAGTCGATAGGCCTATCACTGTAACGTCAACTCGGTCCTGTGACTTTCAAATCACAGACACGTCGGTGGTCTTTGGCTTCTTCCTCCTGCTTTCCGGTCTTTAACCCTCCGTCTTCTCCATGCTTTGATCCACCACAAGTATCTGCAAGGCGCACACAGTCCACCAGCAACCCCCTTCTCGTGAAACTCAAAATCTAGAATTACTGCTTACCCCCCACTCATTCGTTCCTCTGTTTTTGTTTTTTTTTCATGTGTTGGAACCAACTTTCACATTCTCTACAATCTCATGCATTCTTCCCTTCAGGTCTTCAAGAAAGCCTTTTCACCACCGTCTCAGATCATCCCCCATCCAAAACCATGATATTTTTCTTCAGCCGTTAAACCACCTCTCCCCTCCAAATTTTGCTTCTCGATCCATTGTGTCCACCCCTTGTGTTGTCCCCGACTCCTCATCGTTTCCTGCATCCCTTGTTTGTCCGTGTCCATCTATTTTCTCCCTCGGCCCTGCTGTTGGCATTTCCCCCCATTCTCTTTCTGCTGTTCCTTTTGCGATGATGCGTTCTGTTCTGTGCTCTCACTCTTCCACAAACCTTGACTGTCGACATAAAAAAAAAAATCCTGTTGCCGTCGCATCGCGGACACGTCATTTGCCTGTATTTTACCACTTCTCTGGTCCAGCTCCCTCGGCTCTCTCAGCCCTCTGACTCTTCCCAGCAACTTCAGGAGCATGCATTCTTTCAGTAACCCTATCCTGGTTACACTTCTGTCTGCAACTCAACTCTTTTGTTCCCCTTTTCTCCCGTTTGTGGACCTGCCATCCTTAGGCTGTTCTATTCAACTTTTTCATCCAGGACTTCAAGTAGGGAGTGCACCACCGTCTCGCGTCATCCTCACTCACAACCTTCGCTATCCTAACCCTCTGACTTATAGGTTTACTGTGTTTCCTTCCGTTTTCCTGTTTGTTTATCCCCTTGCCCATGTCACTTCACCTCCCCCCCCAATTACCTTGCTCTTGCATGAGCCTCAATGTGCAAAGAGAAAAAACAATTTTTAAATGAGGTGAGCAGAACTTTTTGGGCTGTGGAAGTGTGGTGGGAGGGAGGAGGTTGTGCAAGCTGTTAGGGTTTCCAATTGAATACGAAACCCAGCGCAGTTGGGGGAGGGTTGGGGTAATGGAAGCCTGGAAAAATTGGTGTTTCATCGAGCCATTCCACAGCATTGTCCGACCGGAAACACAACAAGAGATGGAGTCTATGATTGTCATTGTCAAACAACCCCACAACCAGCATCCTTACCCACGACTGGTCCACTTTATCCATACGTGTAAACATCATCCCTTTGATCGTCTGTGGTAACGTCTCAAGGAGATCTCCCTGTTCACATCTTCGTTTCACTTTGTTCACAAATGTAAACGGTTTATCCTCGATGACGTACCTTGAGCAAAACTTCGCCGACAACTCGCCGGTACAGAAAGAAAAATTCACGACTTGCATTCAATCGGCCATTAGTAGAGCTTAAGCAAAACGCATTCAAAAATAGTTCACTTTTAATTGTGCATCACAAACAAATTTGTTTAAAATAATCACAATTTGCAATCACCATGAGCAGTCTCTGTGGGGTGTGTGAAACGCACACGTAAGTTGGTTCGTCATTTGGCAATGCAGAGCCAGCCGCTCATTCGGTGAGGTCTAGTATCCCCCCCCCCCCTGCAATTGTTGGCAAACCCAACCTTCATAACTACGGTCCATTCGGGCCAAGGTGCATAATCCCAGGACGAACTGCACGAGATTTGAAAAGAAATAACTCTGAAGTCAACTGACAGCACGAGGCACGGATTCTTTGATCCACAAGTCTTTACCGCTTGGAGGCAAATCTGCTCGTCTGTCAGTCTTAAAAGAGGATCGCAAAACCTCATCTTCTGTGGAGCATGCAAAGCCTCGAGGACACTTATGTTGACAGAACTGAACAACGGCACATCAGGAAGGATTTAAAAACTGTGACAAACAAAAGTAAAACCCACATAAATCGGTGCAAAACATTGCAAAATCAGGCTTTCACAAATAAATTTTTAAAAACCCTTTTAAAAACAGTGTCCCTTGAAAGTGCACATCGAGAGTTCATCTTGATAATTACCCATTGTCCCAGAGTGGTCTCATCGCTGTATCAAAAGATACGATGCTTAAAAAATTAAAAAAAAATAACGTAGCAATGCGACACACGAGCAATGACTCGTGTCCCTGAGTAGGCCTACCCCATGTGTGAACTTGAGAACTTCAGAAAAATCGATGAGGACTTCACGACTGAGTAGGTAAAAGTTCAGTTAACAAAGCAGACCAGGTGTTGCTCACTTTGGGCTGTCCAACCATTTATATTCTCGAGCAGGAGAAGAGGGCGCTCTCACCCATCCCGCCACGCTCTAAAGGAAAGACTGTCGTATCTTATTGGGGATATTCAAAATGTGGACCAAGAGGTCCAGGACATTAGCGGAGGGAGTTTGTTGTGCAAGCTCAATAATTCTGAAGAACGTCTCCGATGACGGACACGTTGTAAATGCAACCAAATTAACCGAGTTTAAAAAAGAAAAGAAAACGATAATACCACTTAAACCGGTTATACATACTGCATTGTTAACTCCAAGAGTGGCCTCGTCTCTCAGGGTCAGAAGGTGGTGGAAAGTTCGAATTTGCTCTGCAAGTTTTCACAACTCTTACGTATGTGGGGGTTTTGGCTTAAAGAAGCTCTCAGCTCCTCGTCTGTGGGTTCCTTAACCGCATGACTGCAAGAAGACAAAGGTGTGCAATGGGTTGAGGTGCATGGGAAAGGAAGAAAAAAAAATCCGGAAATAATAAAGTAATAAACGACCAGTTTGGCAAACAGTGATGCAAAGTCGACGGTGAAAATGCCAAGACTTCTTGCTCAAACAACCCAATGACAGAAGCATCGTCTCTCACCGGAACATGCCTTCAAAGGTGAACAGGTGATTCTCTTCTTGCAGTTGGGAAGACGGGGAACTATTAAGAAGATCGTACTTGCCGATAAAACTCTGAAAGGAAAGGAGGAAGAGGAGCCTTACAGAGTTGTAGTCCATGAGATCTTTCCAACATTCAACAGGAGGAGCCATTATCATGGTGCCTTGAGGGCGATACGTTGTAATCGGACAGCACCTTCGACGGCAGCAGTCCACAGTGGAGGGATAATAATTCGGATAAAGTTTCAACAAATGTACAATAGTACAAGTATTCGTGATAAGCACATAATCTACCTCAATGATGAAGACAATGAAGAGGTTGACACAGACGACAGAAGAGATAAACCACCAGCTCACAAAATACACCTCGCTCCATCTGCACATCAACACACGATCAGGTAATTGGCGGCAAGTAAGCATGTCAGCATAGATGAGCAAGCAGAGGAAGCACAAACGGCGGCACAGTGTGGGAATCTGAGTGTTTTGTATCAAATACAGGAACAAGGAAACCTGCAATACACTTCAAACAGACCAATGATGGTCCTCTAAAAGACAACAACGGCAATGCTCTATCTAGTATAGACAGCATTAAAGACAGATAGGTAGGACATTATCAAGACTTTTTGAATAGACTAGCACTCAAGTGAAGAATATAGACTTTGATCAAATTTCGAAAATGGAAGACATCAAACGGCTGAGATGCTTCACACATTTCAAAAGCTGATGGACAAAGCGGCAGTGGAGGACCGAACAGCACTGGGATTACTGAAAGCCAGAGGAGAATCAGATGTCGAAACTCTGCTACTGCTCTACAACCTGATATGAAACACCGAAAGGACACCCGAAGAGTGGAGGAAAGGGACGGTAGTAGTGTCCCAAGAAAGGAGACCTCCAGAACTGTAACTAAAGGGGAATTGCACTGTCCGTGCCGGGGAAAGTTTGTTTGATAAGGCGGCGGAGGCATCGTTATCTCCGAAGGTGGGTGGAGGTTATGTTTTCAGTCCTGTCTTTTTTATTAATTCTGTATACATTGTCGAGGCTCATCAAAGAGATAACACACAGAACGTTTAACAAAGGGAGCAGGAGACAAGAGGGGTGAAGAGAGCGAAGCACAAAACAGTGGGGAACAGAGACGTGAGGACATCTGTGGAAGGGAGAGGGATGGGGGTGGGGTACATGGGGGTATACAAGATGGACACTACAGGGACTTTTAGGTAGGAAAACAGGGAATTTGAAAGAGGTGGGTTTGGGGTGGATTAACGGGGGTAGAAAAGATTAAGGATTTGGATGTTGGAAGATAAGAGTTGGTGGTGAATGGCTGTTTTAAAGATCTGGAGGGAGGAATGTGATTGAAGAGAGTGTGGGAGTTTGTTCCAGAGGTGGGAAAAAAGAGTGAAGGTGAGCAGTGATTCTTTATTTTGGTAATTTTACCAGAAGGGGGTTGTTGGTAGACCTTGAGCACCCTGCAGAAATATGGGGGGGGGGGAGATCACACACAGAGCGGTGGGGGGGGGAGGCCAGAGAGGAGACAGGAGAAGACAAAGACCACCGACCTGCCTGCGGTAAGAGAGTGAGAGACCCAAAGACTCAGCCTCATCGTGGGAGATACCAATGATCCTAAATGCCTTAGTTTCCACAGCGTGAAGCTGAGAAAGGTGAGAGGTGGGAGTACCAGCCCAGAGGGGATAGCAGTACTCCATTATACTGCAGATGAAAGCTTTGTATGTCGTCAGGAGCTCAGGTGGGCCAAGGGAAGACTTTGCAAGATGGAGGATTTGCAGTCGGCGACTGGCTTTGGAGGCCAGCTTGGAAATGTGGCTTTCCCAGGAAAGATCATGGCAGATAGTGAGACACAAAAGATTGAATGGAGGGACTTCTTCCAGAGGATAGTTGAAAAAGTAGATGGGGGGGGGCTTCCAGACGGTTTTTTCAGAGAGACATCGTGAGAGTGTGAGAATTGTCAGGATTGAAAGACATGTTCCACGTGTTGGACCAGCTTGTGATTTTATCCAGATCTGCAGAGCGTGGAGAAGCTGCTGCTTGCCAATCTGAGGGATGACAGCTGGTATGGCAGATGTTGGAGTTATCAGCAAAGAGTGCGAAACTTTTTGTCTGTTTGTCTGTGAGCAGGACATCTCGAAGTTATGGACAGATTCGGATGAAATTTGGTGGGCAGGTTTGGTGTGTGACAAAGACAAATCGATTACATTTTGGTGAAGATGTGGATCTGGATGAGATTTTTTTTTTCCCAGTGATTCTTCACCATTAAGAAATAGGGCCAAACACGATATATAGGACGATATCTGAAAAATGTGGATGAGGTGGGTTGGTGACAAGAACAAGCGAATTCGAATTTTGTTCATGTCTGGATACAGATTCGGCCTCACAGTGGAACACAAAATGTAAACTGTTCAGCCAAGGGCGGCCGCACATACAACGGTAGGGGGCACGCGGCAGTGTAGAGCAGGAGGTTGGGGGGAGGCTGTGCTTAGAGCAGCAAGCGGTGCGCGTCGGTGGCCATGCGTAGAGCTTGACCAAGTTGTGTGGCAGAAGCTACACCACATGGTTTCAGGTTATTCTGTTGTGTTTTTTTTAATTTTTTTTCCTGTTTGATCCATTCTCCATAGTATCTTATGGATGCAGCAATTATTTAGGCTGCCATTTGTCCTTTTCTCTTTCCAGACAAGAATGTGTTTAAGTTATGACTGTGCGGTGATCATTCTTTCCAAAGCTACCATGGACAGAAGAAAGAGATCAAGCAAGTCACACCATCACATTATTCCACCCCTTTCAGGCTCAGCCAAATTTTTTCCGAGTCATTGTTTGTCGTGGACAGAGTATATATATATATATATATATATATATATATATATATATATATATATATATATATATATATATATATATATATATATATATATATATATATATTGCTTTTGTGATTATAGTTCTCTCTTTCCATTCTTCCATTTTGAGAAATACAGGTCGATGGCTGTTAATCAGCCATAAATTAGTTTGTTTTGTTTGACGTGAGACCAGCACAGGAATGTTTCATTCAAAAACACTGTCAGGATCCTGCCTGTTTGGTCTCCCAATTTAGGCAACAATCTTCTGATATTCACGAGGACGCCTCGGAGTGAGTTGTTCTCACAATTTGTATCGGAACTGGCACCACCTGTAAGGTAGAACCAAAGGGATAGACATCATCAACTCCTGCTTGAAGGTCATTAACGAGTCAGCTGTCTTGTTTGGATATAGGTTCACGAAAAAATAAGTGACCACTATATTCGTTATTGGTGTCTGTCTGTCTGTTGGGTAGTCGATCTAGTCGAAATTTTTTTTTTTTGAAATTTGTTCTACCCTTATTATCACTTTTTTTCCGTCAAAATGTTTGTTTGTCTGTCTGTCTGTCTGTCTGTCTGTCTGTCTGTCTGTCTGTCTGTCCCTCTGTTAGGTCCAGTGCTCTGTTAATACAATGGCGATTTCGATGAAACTTGGTTGGTAGGTTCATACCATGGCCTAGTAGTGTGTAAATGAGAACCGTTGCTATGGACACCACCGTTGCCTAGCAACAGGACTTTGAAATTTTTGAAAAATCATAAAAAATTTATTTTTTCGAAAATCAAAAATCGGGCCACGAGCGACTGTGGGCAGTACATCCAGCCATATTGTCAAAAATTTCCAGCCGGATCGTATGAAAACTGTCGGAAAAGATAGACTTTGAATGAACCCTGGTCGAAAACAATAAAAAAACGAAGTTCGTTATATCTCAGAGACTGTGAGTCAGATATACATGAAACTGGTATAGTAGGTTCATGGTATGTCCTAGTTATGTGTGAGAAAGAACCATTTCCAAGCAACGGCCGGAAAACCTCTAAATGTGGGGGTATTTTAACGAAAAAAAACAATCTGCAGCATTATTAATGCCATTAACCCTTGAAGCTAGAATCATGAATTTTCTTGTGCTTAATCCTCAGGTCATTCCCCATTGAACGGGCCCATCGTGTCAGGTTCTATTGGGAAGTCGACTACCCATGTCCACCTACCGGCTTGTCTGTCTGTCTGTCCCGAGCATAGCTCCGTGGGTTTTGATCCGATCCTGATAAAATTTTGGTGGGAGGTTTATATCATGATCTAGTTGTGTTTTCCTGAGAATGGGTGTGGTGCGCCAATTATGGGCGGAGCCACGCCCAAAAAACGTGTTTTTAGAGGGTAGCCGATTTCAATTTGCATCTTCTCCGAGGGGGTTGGTCGAATATGGCAGGAGTTTCGGTATTTGGTTAGCCTAATGGCACCTGCATAGCCCCGCGGAACTCGATTTTTCATTTTTGTCCCAAGGTGAAGGTCACAAGGTCACAAACTCAGGAAATTGCGAATTTTGACATAAAAAATCAGACAACCGCCCAAACTTTGAGAGCTCGGATGACAATATTTTTTTGCATAATCTTGAGGTCATTTCCCACCTAAAGTCAGGTCAGGTCAGGTATGGGAGCATGTGCCAGAACAGCACGTCGCTGCGTCCACTTTCCGCCGGTACTCCAGGGGCCTCCGTCGGGCCATCCCCCAGGCAGATGCCAGGCCCATCCCCATCTCCTTGAGATGATGGTCAACCTGTTGCAACCATGAGGCACGTGGTCGACCCACTGGCCTCCTCCACTCATGAGACTCCCTCGCTGAGAGAATCTGGTGAGCAGGATCAGAGTCAGGAAAACGAGCCACATGTCCATACAGCCACAACTGACGCTCACGGACTATGCAGGTAACAAATCTCATCCGAGTCTCTCTCAGCAACCGCTCGTTGGACACAAAATCCGACCAGCGATAGCCAAGGATTCTCCGAAGAGACCTGGTACCAAAGGAATTAAGTCTCCGTCTCAGATCCTTGGTCAGAGTCTAAGTCTCGCACCCATAGAGCAAGACTGGAAGTACCAAGGACCTGAAGACTCAGACTTTCGTCCTCCCGCACAGGTACCGGCAGCGCCACACCCCATGATCCAGTGAATCCATGACTCCCCAGGCCCGACCCAGATGTCTATTGACCTCTGACTCGCAGCCAGCAGAGACATGAATATCACTGCCAAGGTAAGTGAATCTCTCCACGACCTCAACATCCTCACCACAAACAGACACAGACAGGACAGCAGCATCCAAGATGTCACCGAAAGCCTGGATCTTAGTTTTGACCCTAGAAACCCGTAATCCCAACGGCTCCGATTCCTCATTCAGCACCTCGAGGGCCAAGAGGATGTCTAAAGTCTCCGCAAAGATGACTGCATCATCTGCAAAGTCAAGGTCCGAGATCTTGACATTCCCGAATGACGCACTGCAACTTGATCTCTCCGACATCCTCCCTAGAATCCAGTCCATACAAGTGCTGAAAAGTGTGGGGGAAAGTACACATCCCTGACGAACTCCAGTAACAACTGGAAATAAGTCAGAGATGGTACCACCACACTTCACAGCACTCTCAGTACCAGAGTAGAGTTCAGACATCAGATCGATCAGTTTTGGTGGCACCCCACGAAGACCAAGAATCCTCCAGAGGACATCCCGATTCACTGAATCGAACGCTTTACAGAGATCAACATAGGCTGCAAGCAGCCCCTGCCGAAACTCTCGTCTGCGTTCGGTGAGGACACAAAGTGCAAGGATACGGTCAATCGTTGTCCTCTTTGGTGTAAAGCCTGACTGCTCTGGACGCTGGTGCTCAAGCAGATGGTGGCGAACCCCATCGAGAATTATCCGAGCAAAGACCTTGCCCGGCACTGAGAGCAGCGTCACCCCTCGGTAGTTGTTGCAGTCTTGGCGATCACCCTTCCCTTTCCAGAGAGGGACAACAAGGGCCCTCTTCCAGTCAGTTGGGATGATGCCTGTGTTCCAGGCAGAGCACAAAACTGCATGCAACGACACGAGTGCAGCATTTCCACCAGCCTTGAGAAGTTCGGCATGGATGCCACAGATCCCTGGAGCTTTGCCCCGTTTCAACTGGTTCACCGCAGCCCGTGTTTCCACAAGCGTAGGTGGACCACAGTTGATTCGAGGGTCAGCAACAGGGATTGTAACACCCTTGACGTCCAACTCGACAGTTGGGGAATCAGCCTGGTACAACCGCTCAAAGTAACCGGCCCAGCGGGCCTTCACTTCATACTCCTCTGTCAAGAGCCTACCACTCTCTGCTCGAACTGTAGTGCTCCGAGGGATGGGCTTGGATGAACGTAATGCGCGAATTCCCCTGTAAGCGGGACGAGAATCACCTGTCCACAGGTGATGCTCTACCCCCTCACAGATTCCTCGCACATAGGCCTCCTTGTACACCCTCAGTGCACGTACAGTTTTACGCCTCAGCTCCCTGAACAGCTCAGCTCTGCCATTCAGCCTGGCCCTGCAACTCTGGTCAATGGTATCCAGTGTCCCTTGAGAGACAAAATTCTTCTTTGCCCTGCGGTGAGCTCCAAGGCATCCACCGGCAACATCAAGGACGGTGGTCTTGAAGGCGCTCCACAACTCTTCAGGACCCCCCAAAGCACCCAGACCCCCAAGTGTCCACTCAGCCTGTTCGCAAACTCCTCAGCTACTCTCTCATCCCTGAGCTTGGCAACATCCAGCCTAGGCTGGGATGGTACCATTCTCCAGGATTTAAGGTGCAGCTTTAGAGTTGCTACAACAAGCCTGTGGTCAGTATTGAGGAACTGAGCACTCCGGTAGACCCTGCAGTTCTGGATCATCCTCCAACGACCGTCAATGAGGACATGGTCAATCTCCTTTGCCACACCGCCAGCGTTGGAATACCAAGTCCAGCGATGAGCTTGTGGGCGCTGAAACCATGAACCAGCCACCCTAAGTCCATGACTTCTTGCGAAGTCAAGGAACTTAGTGCCATTCTGGTTCATAGTTCCTGACCCATGGGGACCAACACACACCTCATAACCATCCCTATCAGTTCCAGTCGATGCATTGAAATCCCCCAAGACTAGAAGTGTATCTCGTCTGGGGCACTGATCAACCACAGACTCGAGTGTGGCGTAGAATGTGTCCTTCACGGTGAGATCACTCGCCTCAGTCGGAGCATAAACAGAGACCAGGGAAATGACACCTAAGGAGTGACGAATCCTTAATCTCATAATACGCTCGTTGACCGGTGTTACCTCAATTATCATTGGGGTCAGCTTATTGGACACAGCTACAGCAACTCCTTGGGTATGGTAACCATCAGAGCGACCAGACCAATAGTAGGTGTAACCACCCACCATTATCTCGCCGCAATCCGGTCTCCGAACCTCAGAGAGAGCTGCAATCCCGATGTCCAAACGCTTGAGCTCAGATGATAACAGAGACAGGTGATCATCCTCTCTTAGGGATAGGACATTCCAGGCACCCACCCGAAGGGACCGCCTCAGGTTAACCCAAGGAGACCGCCGTCTGGTGGACGACACCTCAGCACCACTCCGACACACTCTCCCGCAATCTGACCCAGGGATGTTACCCCGTGGTTTCCCTCCTATCAAAGATTGGGGGTCCCGAAGGCTTTGCCCCAATCCCGTCATCCGGTGAGCTGCCCTGCGAAGGGAAGCTGCACAGGAGGTACTCCCACGGAGTGGGAGTCTTGAAACCTAAAGTCTTGAGACCATTTTGCTCTATCTCGAACACCTTGCCCGTGGCGCCCCCTTCAAGTTTGTTTTTACACTGATTTCATCAAAGTATGGATAATCCGAGGAGTGCAAAATGCCATATAGCCTAAATGACGTTATATTGTTCCTGGAATGTTCCAGAGGAAGTTTTGCACCAAAGGTCATAATCCTTGATCTTTGACCTTTAAAGTTCACAAAGGTCAAATTTTGAAAGTTGTGGGAATCGAACCGGGTTTTCGACCTTCTTCGACGAACTAACTCCAATAAGCTATAGCACGTATCCTGTTTCCTTATTTTAATGTCCACAACATTGTTTTGTGACCTGAAAAGGTTATGCAAAGGTCAAATTTTGAAAGTTGTTGAACGAAACCGGGTTTTCGACATTTTGCAGCGAATAACCTGTCACCCGTACCACATCATGTTGATCATTTTTATAACTTCGCCAAAAATTATCACATTGACTCATCCTTGACTTCTGAAACAATCTACATCATCAAATACCGCTCGTGAATCATCGTCGTCTTCAGACTTGTTTACTTTAAACTGAAAATCCAAAAGTGACCCAGTAATTCTCTCTAGCTCAGTTTCCAGAAATTTAGAGGACCACTTGGCCAGCGCACAATCCTGTGACGCTTGTTCCTATCCTCTGGACAGTTTTCATCTTTCGATACATTGCCTACGTGTGGGACAAGGTGGTGGGTAGGAAAGGGAGGCGAATGGTCGTGAGACACAATACTTGGAAACGTGGCGAGAGTATGCTTCCATGAACACGTGCCAGTTATTCACCATCATGATACTCCACAAGGTCACCAACGCTCCCTGTGCACACAGACACACGTTTGGATTGAAACAAATATCAATCAACGATTTAAAAACTGCAAAACGAATTTACTCTGCACTCTTGTTTCAAGGATAAGCAGAAGGTATTAATTTTATATAAAGTAATGGAACTGTTATCAGACTGGTATGATTGTAGGAGTAAACAGAGGTTAGTAAAGGAAATAACAGGGTAAGCCAAAACAGAATACGAGAGATATATGGCCTCGAAGAATATTAAACATAATAACTAGAAGCATGCTTTATAACTGCGAGCAGTTATGGCCGGATACCAAGCCACCCCACTTTGATCAGTCACTTGACCCATGACGTCATCTTTATTAAATTGGATTCAGAATGGGTCGTCCACGGCATCTTTCGCATTGATCGGATAAGGTTTTCTTTGTCCAATGTGGTTGCGAGACCATGTGACCAACGATAATGAAATTTTCAAACAATGTTCCTCATACCTAGTCAATCTTATTAAAAATATATATTTGTCTGAAACCACTTTACCTATCCATGCGATACTTTACAAATATGATCCACTTCCCTTGGTGCATATATTTTGATAACAATGATGTCATCAGTGATGTGGTGTGGCAGCCACATTGGGTTTATTTTTTGGTATACCTTGTCGAGGCTCGTATGAGAGCTTACATACAACACACAGCAAGGGGGGCGTGAGACAAGAAGGGCGGAGTGGGAAGGACAAAACAGTGGGGAACAGAGACATTAGGAGATCGGTGGAAGGGAGAGGGATGGGGCGGGGAACACGGGGTATACAAGATGGACATTACAGGGACTTTCAGGAAGGAAAGCAGGGAATTTGAAGGAGGTGGGTTTGGGGTGGATTAACGGGCGTAGAACCGATCGAGGATTTGGATAGAAAATAAAATTTCTCTGAACCGCTAAAGCTACATCGATGCGTTACTTGACAGTAATGATTCACTCACCTTGCTGCGTATATTGTGATACGTTTCCATCAATCAGTAAAACAGTTTCAGAGAAGAAGGTTTTTAAAGGATCAAACTAATGTGGCTGCCCGACCACGTGACCGATGACATCATAAATTTACACTCCGCCTCTTATTGGGCAGGGGGTTACGTTTCTGAAGGTATTTTTTTGTTGATCGGATAAGGTTCGTTTTTCTATCCAATTTGGCTGCCATACCACATGAATTTATGACGTCACTATTTTCACACTGTATGCAGCAATGGTATTGGATGATATTTGTAACGTTTCATATCGATAGGTTATGCAGTTTCAGAGAAATCATTTTTTGAATATCTTCCTTCAATCCAGTATGGCTGCCACACCATATGACCGGTGAAGTTTTAGTGATCAAGCTTTAATCACCATTCGGAGATGATGACAACGTTTTGTGTCAATCACTTGGGCAGTTTGACAGATGTCTTGTTTAAATGGTTAAGTGTTGGTGCCTGGTGTTGGCTTAATGGTTCGGGTGGTGGGCTTTGGATCTGTGCGTCCTGAGTTCAAATCCCACTCAGCAGTTGAATTAATACCAGGTGGGGTTGACTCGGCCTGTCATCCTTCCGAGGTCGGCAAAATGAGTGCCACCATTGCTGGTATACTGTGTCGGAGTGGCGACCCGTCCAAGATTGTGCCCAATAGCTAATGAGACTGCTTAGGCAGCACCAACGCTCCGCACAGAGTATGGTCCCAATCTCCTCCTCGTGTAAAGGGGAATGACACTTACTTTTTGTTCATTCCTCACCCTAGAATCTCATTCATTCCTCCCCCCACCATAAAAATATTATTTATTATTATAATAATAATATATTTATTAACTGAGTTTCATTAGAAATATTTGTTTCATGTTTGTATTACATACTTTTAAACAGAATGTAAGGCTGAGGTTTAATCTTCTAACACCGCTCACACAAGTATATGCTTTGGGATGTGTAAGTGCATGCGCGTGACACACACACACACACACACACACACACACACACACACGAACATAAGTCTGAAATATATTTTATGTTATCTTTCCCATGTGTACATGTGTGTTGTAGTTGTGAATGAACATCATCTCACTCCGAATGAGTTGAAGTTATACGACCAGTATCCCAGCTGCTCAAATGTTCCACATTTATATCCATTTATTGAGCTGCGGACAAAGTACGTAAAAAGAAAATCAGATTAATGAATAATCAACATTTCATTGTAATTACAATGATGGGGACATATTTATAACATCTGCACTGAGAGGGAGGGGAGGGGTGAAAAATGATGTTGGGAATTGGGGTGAGGTGTGGGTATACGGGGGGGGGGGGTTAGGGTTGTTGATCACACACACACACACACACACACACACACACACACACACACACACACACACACACACACACACACACACACACACACACACACACACACACACACACACACACACACACACACACACACACACACCTCCACCAGAACCTTGACCTCAAAGCTCACCTGTTGGTGAAGTTTCTTACTGGTGGTCCCTTGATCTTCCCCGTGAAACACATAATTCCTAGAATAGCAAAGAAGTAGAACGCCACCTGTTGGGGGCAGGAACCCGGTTCGGTAACCAAGCAGGACGACTGATGGAGGGAGCTTCCAATTAACGACAACAAACTAAACTATCAGTCACAGAAAAATACAATTTGATTAAACAATCAGTCATGAAAAACAAATTGATCAACAATCAAAGCAAACAACCAAACAGGTTCCACTATGGTACAAGAGACGATTAGTAAATGTATGGCCTGAAGGCCCTGTCACACCTTGACAATTTAGCCAGCATATGAAAAATTTGTCTAAAACACTGGCACACGTCGAATACGTTATGGGTAAGTTTTGTATACGTTAAGAGCATGCTGGCATACATCGTAGTACGCTGGCATACATCGTAGTACGCCGAGGTCGTCGACAAATTTTAACATGCTTGAAATTTATCGACGTATGCCAGTGTATGACTCACATGTTCTGCATACGCTGGCCATAAATTGTAGGCACGTTACGCGATCGTTGACACACGTTACTTGTAAGTTACTCATAAGTCGAAACACGTCGAGGTAATGTTTAGCGTCAGTGTTCCAGACTCCCTGTTTTTATTTTTTTTATTTTTATTTTTTTTCTTCGGCATGACGGTGATGTTAACACTTCGATTTCTAGTGCGGTTATAATATAATATAATTAATAGGCTGCCGCTCAACGATTTAAATCATAACCGCACTAGAAATCGAAGTGTCAACATCACCGTCATGCCGAAGAAAAAAAAAACCAAAAAAAAAAAACCAGGGAGTCTGGAACACTGATGCTAAACATTACCTCGACGTGTTTCGACTTATGAGTGACTTACAAGTAACGTTAGTCATATGCTGGCATACGTCGAAAAATTTTCAACATGCTGAAAATTTGTCGACGTACTCGGCGTACTACGACGCATGCCAGCGTGCTTCAGCGTGCTATTAACGTATACAAAACTTACCCATAACGTATTCGACGTGTGCCAGTATATTCGGCAAATTTTTCATACGTCGGCATACGCTGGCGAAAACGTCAAGGTGTGACAGCGGCTTCACACTTCAATGTCGAGTGCGGTTATGATTTGAATCGTCGAGCCGCAGCCTTTTAATAGACTATGCCACGTGATCGTCGGCGATACGCTGCCGCGCTATGCATAAGTTAGACTATCGTTGGGCATAGGTTGTGAACGCCGACAACACGCTCAGCATTCGTTGATAAAAGTTATCTATATGTTATCGAAACGTTCTGTGTACGTTACTAATATGTTATGCATATGTCCAAAACTGGAAAAAAAACATCAATAGTTCAGCGTACACAAGCGTTTTACATACATTTTGATACCTTGCCATACGCTGGCTAAAACATCAAGGTGTGACAGGGCATTGAACAAGACTTTAGACTTAACCGGGTGTTTTGACAACAATTAGCTTTTCCACTTTTAATGATAATTATCTTTATTTGAATAAAATAAAAAATTAATCTCATTTTGTTCAAGGCCACAGACTTGATGATCAACACTTGCCCATATACACGGGAGAACCTGTTGAGGCTCACCATCAGGATTCCAGCAAAAGCTCGTAGGTTCTTCACCATGATTCCTAATGTGGAGACCACCAAAGCCATGCCCTGTGAAAATGACAGGAATGTTGTATGACCCATGGTTGCACCACCTTTGTAGGCCAATTAAATCCACATACAGTCAATGCAAATGTCAGTGGAAGAAATAGAATAACTAGTCTCGCTGGTGAAAGCTGCTGTTGATCTGCGACGGGAACAGATCGAAAAAATTGGTGAAATAAACGGAGCGTTCCCCAAAGTATGCTAACGGCCGTGGGAAGCAAAAAGGTGACGTTTCGGGCTGTCGCCCTTCATGGAGCAAAAGAGCGCTGTCTCAGTGCAGGAAGAAATTAAATCCTTGTGTTGTTTCTCACATGTATGCTGCATATATATATATATATATATATATATATATATATATATATATATATATATATATATATATATATATATATATATATATATATATATATATATATATTATGTGCACGTCACATGTATGCTGCATATATATATATATATATATATATATATATAGTATGTGCACGTCACATGTATGCTGCATAGATATAGTATGTGTACGTCACATGTATGTTGTGTGTGTGTATATATATATATATATATATATATATATATATATATATATATTATGTGCACGTCACATGTATGCTGCATATATATATATATATATATATATATATATATATATATATATATATATAGTATGTGCACGTCACATGTATTCTATATATATATATATATATATATATATATATATATATATATATATATATATATATATATATATATATAGTATGTGCACGTCACATGTATGCTGCATATATAGCACATGCACGTCACATGTATGCTATATATATATATATATATATATATATATATATATATATATATATATATATATATATATATATATATATCGTATGTGCAAGTCACATGCATGCTGTATATATAGTATGTGCACGTCACATGAATGCTGTATATATAGTATGTGCACGTCACATGTATGCTGTATATTTAGTATGGGCACGTCATGTATGCTGCACACATAGCACTTTCACACTGAGCATATCGGAGATGCACATCAATGCTGTAGATAGAATGTGCACATCACATGTAACATACAAGTACAACATCCTCTATATTTGAGATCTCTGTCATATCCTCCATAATTGAGATATTCCTTAGTAGAATATTGTAAACCAGCGAGTGTGTATGCTGCCAGTGTTGTGCACTGTATGAGTTTGTGCGTGCATCTGTGAAAGTACATGATTGCACACAAAACCGATTTACCTGGGTGTGAAGAATGATGCGAAGGAGGCGGGCGATGATGACCAGATTTACGAGTCGAATAAATTGCCAGAGCAACATTGAAGACGTTGCAGATGTCCCGATCCTGCAATCAAGCACACACTGGATTCTTATTATTCACCCCACTTCGACCCCTTACACACACACACACACACACACACACACACACACAGTATTCATACCTTAACAGGCCTGCAATCTCGGATTTCTGAAATAAAAATAAATAATGTTTTATATATATATATATATATATATATATATATATATATATATATATATATATATATATATATATATATATATATATATATATATATATATATCTTCTTCTTCTTTCGGCTGCTCCTGTGAGGGGTCGCCACAGCGGATCATCCGTATGATCCGCATAGTGATGTGGCACATGTTTTACGCCGGATGCCCTTCCTGACGCAACCCTGGTCACCTCTTACGACACAGGGATATGGTACACCTATTTTAACCGGGGTATACACCGGCCCAGTACACTGGTACTCATTTCGCCGACCTCGGAAGGATGACAGGCTGAGTCAACCCCCTGGTGTTTTTCGACTTGGTATATACATACACATATTCAGTGGCCCAACGGGGCTTGAACTCAGGACTTTTTGGGTCCCAAGCCGCTGCCCTAACCACTGCGCCAACACCAGGCGCGCGTGTGTATGTGTATATGTGTATATGTGTGTATGTGTGTATGTGTGTATGTGTGTATGTGTGTGTGTGTGTGTGTGTGTGTGTGTGTGCGTGTGTGCGTGTGTGCGTGCGTGCGTGCATGCGTGCGTGCGTGCGTGTGTGATGAGAAAAATGAACAGGATCGACCAAACATAAATATATGTGGAAAAATTACAGGCCCAGACCAGGAGTCAAACCCAGATCTCTGGCAAACCATACCAGTGCTCTGCCATCTGAGCTATCTGGGCAACCCAATTCTTCCACATACAAGTGCCACTCTCTTTCCCCCACTGCTTCAGGGACACTCACTGCCAACAATAGGAGCAGCTAGGGCCTGTTCTCGAGAGGGTCTGCCCCTGCAGGGGGGGGGGACACATCCATGTATGCCATTAAACACCACAGGGGGACGTCATAATATAATGAGAAAAATGAACAGGACAGAGCCATCAAAAATTAAAGGCCCAGCAGACCCTCTCAAGAGCAGACCAAGATTGGCAGTGAGTGTCCTGGAAGCAGTGGGGGAAAGAGAGTGGCACATGTGGAAGAATTGCGTTGCTCAGCCGGTGGGTTGCCCAGATAGCTCAGATGGCAGAGCACTGGTATGTTTGCCAGAGGACCTGGGTTTGACTCCTGGTCTGGGCCTGTAATTAGATAGATAGATAGATATATATATATATATATAGATATTATATATATATATATATATATATATATATATATATATCTGAGCCTGGTGTTGGCACAGTCGTTAGGGCAGCGGTTTGGGATCCAAAAGGTCCTGAGTTCAAGCCCCGTTGGGCCACTGAATTAATACACCAGGGGGTTGACTCAGCCTGTCATCCTGCCGAGGTCGGCGAAGTTAGTACCAGTGTACTGGGCTGGTGTATACCCCGGTTAAAATAGGTGTACCTGATCCCTACGTTGTAAGAGGCGACCAGGGTTGCGTCAGGAAGGGCATCCGGCGTAAAACATGTGCCAAATCACTATGCGGATAATAAGGATGATCTGCTGTGGCGACCCTTAACGGGAGCAGCCGAAAGAAGAAGAAGAAGAAATATATATATATATATATATATATATATATATATATATATATATATATATATATATATATATATATATATATATATATATGTGTGTTTATAAATAATAATATATATGTACATACATGTACATATACAGAAGAACATATAAACATATCTAGATATATATATATATATATATATATATATATATATATATATATATATATATATATATATATATATATATATATATATATATATACTGTATGTGTTTATATACACACACACACACACACACACACACACACACACACACACACACACACACACACACACACACACACACACACACACACACACACACACACACACACACACACACACACACACACACACACACACACACACACACACACACACACACGAGCGATACCCGTGCACATGCACGGGATAGCAGTACAACATAGCTCGTAGCAGACGACAGACCATACACGAGGATTGACAAAAATACGCATTGTGCAAAATGCAAGTGGTACTATGGAACGCCAAGACTTCCCAAACATTGTCGGCATGTCCGCTAAGTGCCACAGCAATTTCATAGGGATCGTGTGACGGCGAGCCGAGTTTTTAGTGTGCAAGCTTGGTATTATAATAGAGATATATATATATATATATATATATATATATATATATATATATATATATATATATATATATAAATATATATATTCTTCTTCTTCTTTCGGCTGCTCCCGTTAGGGGTCGCCACAGCGGATCATCAGTCTCCATTTCGCTCTATCCTCCACATCTTCTATTGACACTCCAACCACCCGCATGTCCATCCTCACCGCATCCATGAACCTCTTCTTTGGCCTTCCTCTTCTCCTCCTACCTGGCGGCTCCATCCTCAGCATCCTTCTCCCGATATACTCCGCTTCCCTCCTATGCACATGTTCAAACCATCTCAATCTCGCCTCTCTGACTGTCTCCAACCCGTCCTACCAGCGCTGTCCCTCTAATATACTCATTCCTTATCCTGTCCATCCTCGTCACTCCCAACAAGAATCGCAGCATCTTTAACTCTGCCACCTCCAGCTCCGCTTCCTGTCTTTTTGTCAGTGCCACTGCCTCCAAACCATACAACATAGCTGGTCTCACTACAGTCTTATATACTTTCCCCTTTACTCTTGCAGCTACCTTTCTGTCACAAATCACTCCTGCAACTCTTCTCCACCCACTCCATCCTGCCTGCACTCTCTTTTTCACTTCTCTATCACACTTTCCGTTACTTTGGACAGTTGATCCCAAATATTTAAACCCATCCACCTTCCCCACCTCACAATACCACTATATATATATATATATATATATATATATATATATATATATATATATATATATATATATATATATATATATATATATATATATATATATATATATATATATATATATATATATATATATATATATATATATATACAGTTCAGCCCAAAATTATTCATACCCTCACCAAATTTGGAGTATTTTGAATCATGTTATTTGAGGAATGAGTTTCTTCTGGCTTAAGTTACATAAGAATGTGACAAACAGCTGAGAGAATCACTGTAAGAGACGTTTCAAGAAATACATTGTTTCTGGGATATTTTATTGATAGATTTACAAAAAAATGTCATGTCCAGAATTATTCATACCCTTGCTTAGATCAGTTCAAAGTCACATTCAGTAATCAATGAAAAGCCTCTGTTTGTGATTGCAGCCTCCAAACGGTTTTTATACTTGCTCACAAGGTGTTTGCATGTCTCTGCAGGGATTTTGGCCCACTCCTCCTTCGCGAAGGTCTCCAGGTCTTTGAGGTTGGAAAGCTTCCTTGCCATCACTCCAGTCTTGAGCTCCCTCCACGGATTCTCGATTGGGTTGAGGGCCGGACTTTGGCTTGGCCACGCTAGAACGTCTACATCATTATCCCGGAACCATTTCTTGACTGACTTGGCTGTGTGTTTTGGATCGTTGTCCCAGCTGATACGTCCAATGCTCCCCGAGGTGAAGTTTCTCTGCGGACTGTTTGATGTTTTTTTCTCAAGGATCTTGATGTACTGCTCCTTTTTCATGATGCCATCCACTTTGACGAGATTGCTGGGCCCACTGGCTGAGAAACATCCCCAAAGCATTATGCTCCCGCCTCCATGCTTGACAGTCGGGACTGTGTTCTTCGGGTTGTATGCTTCACCTTTCTTTCGCCAAACGAAAGCAACATCTCTGGCCCGAAAAGCTCCATTTTCGTCTCATCCGACCACAGAACTGAGGACCAAAAGCTTGGATCTTTGTCCAGGTGAGCTTTTGCAAAGGCTACATGAGCCTTTCTGTGCCTGGGATAGAGGAGTGGAGTCTTTCTTGGTCGGCGTCCATGGAGACCCCCCTTGTGCAATGTCCGCTGGAGTGTCTGCCTTGATATCTTGGTTCCAGACTCGCCAAGGTTGTTCAGGAGAGCCTTAATAGTGATCCGTGGATTGTTGTTGGCCTCTCGCCATACTTTTATTGCCAGATGAGGCGACACCTTTGGCTTCCGACCACGTCCTTTAATGTTTTTTTTTAGTGTGGAACGCCTTGTACTTCCTAATTATGCTTTGTATGGTGGCAACTGGCACTCGGAACTGCTTCGAAATAGCTTTGTAGCCTTTCCCCTCCTTGTGAGCATTCACAATGCACAACCGAAGGTCCTCACTGACTTCTTTCTTCTTCGCCATGCTGACAATGACCCGAGAATGATTGCATCAGCTCCCCTTAATTTATAGTCGAAAAGCAGAGTGTTGTTCGATAACATTCCTCACTGTACTGTGACGTCCACGGGACTTGAACAGTCCCGCTAATGTAGAATGAGCCGAAACGATGGAGGCGGTTTATTTATTTATAACCCAAAGATGGCGGTTTTAATCGCTCTACCGCAAACGGGACGAGGAAGGTGGCACGAGTCGCTTTTCACTAAGTTGATAACGTTTATTTCTCTAACCAGAAATAACAAGACTCGGCAAGAAGAGGGATCTGGGGCGATTCGACGGGATGGTGGTGTGGGTTCGGGCGTGGGGAAAACACAGACAATTCCAATGAATATACAAATCTCAAACCCTCTAAGGCGCCAGGTACACACACACACACACACACACACACACACACACACACACACACACACACACACACACACACACACACACACACACACACACACACACACACACACACACACACACACACAAAACGTAGCTGGTCCTGGTGGTCAGGCTGGCCCGTGGTGCGGACGCAACAGTCCCTGGATTGGCGCCGGATGAGCTGGCATTGCGCTCGTCAGGGGCAGGAGACACCGTGGTACTGTCGACCTCCTGGTGTCGGCCCAAGTCCGCTCACAGCCGCCAGGGAACCAGGTCTGGCGCCAAGTTGCGAGCAGGAGAGGGAGGCAGGTCCGCCCGCCATTCGACCCCGTACTCAGAGCCAGTAGAACCGCAGAGCCAACCGAGGTGAGGCACGAGGCTCAGCAAGGCCACGAGACACGATGAAAGCAGGGCCGAATCAGCGCAACAACACAGCACGCTCCCAGCACAACAGCCTCCACCAAAACGGTTTTTCTGTCCCGATCTTCTTCTTCCTCGCCCTTTTCCCCAAACAGAGCCTTTTTATCCTCGAGTCCTCGTCACTTCCAATCGAGCCGTTTTATTGGCCCACCGCCGTCGCCTTCCGCCAATCGTGATCATGGGGCGGAGCCATCCGCAGCACTGTCCTGTGACGTCACGGCAAGCCTCCAGGGAATACTAAAAGGGGTTTACGCAGACACACTTACCCTATCCTGTATCCCTATCTAATTACGTGACAATTATCATTTCCCCCTTGAAGAAATGGACATTTACTAGACAACTTATCACCACTGAATTGCTACTTATTACATCGAGATCCTGGTACACTCAACAGCATGGCATACCTAATTAAACATCCTAATTACCCTTTGAATGCATGCCCCCCCCCTCAAACGTAACAGTACATTCAATAGACCACATTTGTAATGCATTCAGATTGTATGCACACATCTTGGAATAATTGCATTACATTATAAAGAATCTTAGGAATATCAAAAGCATGTGCATCATCGCAAACGTTGGCCTCAATTCTGAGACTTGGGATGGGGTATGAATAATTTTGGGCAGGCATAAAAACAGAAATCTTAACATTTTGATTGTTATGCTAATAATGTTGAGCCAAAATATGTGGATTTGAACATGCCAACAAAATGTCCTTGGGTGAAGTGAAAGTTCCTCCACTCCAGCTTGTCAGTATGAGATAAATACAAAACTCTGATTTTTCATTGGGTATGAATAATTTTGGGCTTATATATATATATATATATATATATATATATATATATATATATATATATATATATATATATATATATATATATATATATATATATATATATTGTAACGAATCTGGCAGCCATGAGCACACAACAGACAGGTCCCCAGAGCTCAGTTATTTCGTTAAGTATATGTGTATAGTTAGAATCCATTGCCTGTGTCTAATGGGTAATTAAATGTTTGTGCGCTGCAGAGTTATTTTGATAGTCAGGGTTTTCTTTTACATCATTGCTTCCACAACAACAACACCTTCGCCTCGCTCCATCCTGATGCCATAACGCTCACGGTTGGCGGAGTTCAATGAAAGACTTGGCGTCTCTCTCGACCAATCAAGGAGATGCGAGCGAGTTTGCCGTCGTTCGGCCAATGGGAGCCAACGCAGGAAAATATTACTCATCTTCCTATTTCAGGGGCGGTCTGTCGTGACGCTCGCCACTCACTCCCCCCCCCCCCCCGGTCCAATCAGCGGACTTGGCGCCCCCTTTGGCCAATCACAGGGGCAACGAGCTGATTGCGCGCCAAAACCGTCCAGTAAGGGGGGGCGGGTTACGAGAGGGAGTCCCCTCCCCCCTGGATGGGGAGTGAATAATTGATCGGCACCATCTGACTGCCTGCAGTTGGGGTTTGCTGGCGAGATAGTCTTGGATCGTCTCGCCTTGCCTGCTGGCGCTCGCTGCCTTGTCTGCCCTCGCGCTGGTTGGTGTCCGTCCTTCATCCTCCTTCCCTGGTGCTTGGAGTGGCATCGTTGTTGCGGGTTTGAGCACCACCGCGCCAGAACGTCGAAGACTGCACGAGGCGGACAGGTCCAAGCTAGCTCTGGTCTCCAGCTCACCTTTCCTCGAGCTGGAAGCCTTCAATAACGACCCGACGGGGTCCATTTCTGGGTATCTGTGTGTGCATGTGTGTATCCGTAGGCCCCATCTATAAGTAGAATTGTTAAGTGCTTTTTGTTGTACATTATTTGCCTTGCTTATTCGGATAACTCTTCCCTTACATGCTCCCCTCGACCCCCGACTATTGTTGATAAATTCCCCTCTTGTTGAATGTCCCAGCTCGTCCTTGTCCTTTCTATCATTGGTTTGCCATGCTGCAAACAGGAATTAGGAGGCCTCATTGCTGCCGTAATCGTGCAATCGGCCCGGCAGGATTCTGGTACTCTCCGCTCGGGGTACGACTCGGATCCGGCTCGGTAATGGCCCGGATCGCGTAGATCCTGCCGAGGGTGAATTTTCCCGGTAGTTTGGACGACGTGGGTGTTTAGGTATATTGAAATTGGCAATTGACCCTATCCCATGTGGTCGACCTATTGGCTATCTTTGGTCCGATCAGGGACCCATGACCTTTCGGATTTATCTGAAAGGTATGACCTAAATTCCGGGTGTTCGGTGGAGCCGACTCTACTGCTCCAACTCGTGGTCGTGCTCGCCACCGAGACCCGGCCCCACAACAATATGTGTTTATAAATATATGTATATATATATATATATATATATATATATATATATATATATATATATATATATATATATATATATATATATATGCATAAATATATACTGAAACGCAAAAGAAACTTACCACTTGTTTGAAATGTAATAAAATTGTAACAGTTCAAAATAAAACAAACCAACAATTGCTAATTGAAACATTGGCATTTTATTGATGACATGTCAAGTTTTTGACCAAGATACACCATCTCATAAGTTTGTTCAACAGTACAGAACAGCACAGGGTGCAATGTCAGTCCCCTTTCAATAGCGTGTGGCCACCATTGTTTTGGATACAGGCAGTGCATCGTCGGCGCATACTGCCTACCAGTCTTTGGATGGATTGCTGCTGGATTCTGTCCCACTCAGTCCTCAATTTCTGAAGCCATCTGACTTAGGACCATCTGCCTGACCTGCCTTGCAGTGGTGACTCTTGGCCTCCCTGATCGAGGTCTATCATCTGCAGAGTTGTGGAGGGTGTCTGTCCACCAGGGCTGATATCATCTGGTGTGAACAGCCAAGGCGACATGCCACCTCACGGTAGCTCAATCCGCCTTGCAGTATGCCCAAGGCACACTGCCGTTGATCCCTTGACAATTGTGGCATGTTGATTGAAATGCCCATTTTGGACTGGCCTTTTTAAAGCCAATATCTCACGTGCAGCTCAGTAAAATCATCCTTTACCCCTTGGCTAATCACTGACAGTCAAAACGGCTGTTAAACAGCTGTGCTATGAAGTGACCATTGAAAGTTCAAGTGACCATCCATGACAGTTTTGTCTGACAGAGGACACTATTGTCCACAAATAAGTTCACACATTTACTACACGCAGTGTTATTGTTGATATTTGAGGTTTTAAAAGGTGGTACGTTTCTTTTGCGTTTCAGTATATATATATATATATATATATATATATATATATATATATATATATATATATATATATATATATATATATATATATATATATATATATATATATATATTCTTCTTCTTCTTCTTTTGGCTACTCCCGTTGGGGGTCACGTCAGCGGATCATCCGTTATGATCCACATTGTGATTTGGCTTAGTTTTTATGCCGGATGCCCTTCCTGACGCAACCCTGGTCGCCTCTTACAACACAGGGATATGGTACACCTATTCTAACCAGGGCATACACCCGGCCCAGTACACTGGTACTCACTTCGCCGACCTTGGAAGGATGACAGGCTGAGTCAACCTCCTGGTGTGCATCAAGTCAAGCGGCCAACGGGGCTTGAACTCAGGACCTTTTGGATCTCAAGCCACAACCCTAACCACTATGCCAACACCAGGATATATATATATATATATATATATATATATATATATATATATATATATATATATATATATATATATATATATATATATATATATATATATATATATATATATATATATATATATATATATATATATATATATATATATATATATATATCCGGGCGTAGTGGCGTGCGCCTGTAATCCGGCTACTCGGAGGCTTGGGTTGGAGGATCGCTCGAGGACGGGAGCTCTGCTCTGCACTGGGCCGTGCTATGAGAGGGTGTAGGGCAGCCCGGAATCATGGCGAAACCCAATCCTTATCCCTGTGTCATAAGAAGTGACCAGGGTTGCGTCAGGAAGGGCATCTGGTGTAAAATCTATGCCAAATCAGTACGAGGATCATAAGGGATGATCTGCTGTGGCGACCCCTAACGGGAGCAGCCGAAAGAAGAACAACAACAAATATATGTGTGTGTGTTTATATATATATATATATATATATATATATATATATATATATATATATATATATATATATATATATATGTGTGTATCTGAACCTACCACTTGGATAAAGTGGAAAAAAACACCAAAACAACAATCATATCGTTCAATCGCACCGGATTCTTTCAAATCACAAGCATCGTTTGCAATGACTACAAGTGATGTCCAGCGATGCACGATGTCAAAGTGAAGACCGGAACAATTCCAAACTGGGCACGGTATCTTTTAGTATGATGGTTGATGTACTGACCAGCCAGGGTGTGGAAATCCGTATGTGGCCAAACAGGAGATTTCCAAAACCTGTTGAGACAAAAGAAAATGAGGATTCGGTTGTGAGTTTGAGTGTTCCTTATGATTATGGCAATTGGGATAAGTGATTATTATTGTTTTTAGTATTCGCTGTCCTGACTCCATGTTTTGGGTGATGTATTGGATATTGTGCAAGTTTGTAGTCATGTTACTAGTGAATTCACACATAATTGTATTGGATTTATTTGTATTTGGAAGCACGTGTTCAAAGACCTTGTTGTTTTGGCAAGTTGAGCGGAACATTTTTTTTCTTACGTTGCGATTTGATTAGCTGGTGATCTATGCAGGTAAACAAGGATAGATAGTGAAAAGATGGTTGGAAAGTAAGTCAACCAGGGAACAAGGATTAAAAAAAAGGAAAATTATAAATGATGTGATGAAAGTTTGATATTGGCAGGTGTCGGGGACAGTGGAGACAGAGGGTAGTCTTCACTGGAGGAAGTGTGTGGAAATAGCTTACCTGGAATATTGTTAGACAGTCATGGCCAAAATATTGGCACCCTTGCATTGTTTTCAAATAACTCACAATTTTCTCAAAAAATAAGTTGAAATTGACAAGAGCATTTTGTCTCCACAATTCTATATTCCACTGTTAATATGAAAGAACCTTTGTTTTTGATTCAGAACTTAATATATCCTACTAAATCAGAAAATAAAAAATAAATGGCATTGATAGAATTATTTACACCCTCGACTTGGTATTTGGTATCTCAGCCTTTGGACAAAGGAACTACAGTCGAGCACTTCCTATAGCCATGAATGAGCTTCCCACACCTCTCTACTGGCAGTTTGACCCACTCTTCTTGTGCAAACTGCTCCAGTTCTCCCAGATTTGAAGGGTGCCTTCTCCCAACTGCTGTTTTCAGATCTTCTGACAGGTGTTCAATGGGATTTACATCTGGAACAGTCGAGCATTTTGTCTTGAACCATTCCTGGGTGCTTTTTGAAGTGTGTTTGTGGTCATTGTCCTGCTGCAAGACCCATGACCTTCGACACAGACCCAGCTTTATGAAACTGGATTGAAAAATGTGCTCCAAAATGCCTTGGTAATCTCCTGATTTCATGATACCATGCACACAGAGGTCAGGTCAGGTCAGGTATTGGAGCATGCCTCAGAGCAGTGTGTCACTGCATCCACTTTCCGCCATCCCCATCTCCTCGAGATGCAGATCAACCGGATGCAACCAGAAGACGCGTGATCGGCCCGTTGGCCTCCGCCACTCACGAATTTCCCTCGCTGAGAGAATCTGGTGAGCAGGATCAGCATCAGAAAAATGAGCCACATGTCCATACAGCTGCAGCTGATGCTCACGGACTATGCAGGTAACAAATCTTATTTCAGTCTCTCTCAGCAACCGCTCATTGGACACAAAGTCCGACCAGTGATAGCCAAGGATTCTCCGTAGAAACCTGGTACCAAAGGAATTAATCTCAGTCTCAGATCCCTGGTCAGAGTCCAAGTCTCACATCTGTAGAACAAGACTTGAAGCACTAAGAACCTGAAGACTCAGACTTTCGGCCTCCTGCATATGTACCGGCAGCGCCACACCCCATGATCCAGTGAATCCATGACTCCCCAGGCCCGACCCAGACGTCTATTGATCTCAGGCTCACAGCCAGCAGAGACATGAATCTCTCCGTGACCTCAACATCCTCACCACAAATAGGTACAGACAAGATAGCAGCATCCAAGATTTCATCGAAAGCCTGGATTTTAGTTTTGACCCAAGAAACCTGTAATCCCAGCGACTCTGACTCCTCATTCAGCACCTCGAGGGACCCCAAAAGGATATCTCGAGTTTCCGCAAAGATGACTGCATCATCTGTGAAATCAAGGTGAGAGATCTTGACATTGCCAAACGATGCACCGCAACTTGATCTCTCCGACAGATCCTTGATCTGAACTTGATCCCCCAGAATCCAGTCCATACATGCGCTGAAAAGTGTGGGGGCCAGTAAACACCCCTGAGGAACTCCAGGAACTACTGGAAATAAGTCGGAGATGGAACCATCACATCTCACAGCACTGTCTCTGATTTAAGCTGCACCTCAGAGTTGCAACCTCTGAGGTTGCACCCTGCAGAGGGCCTGTGGTCGGTATTGAGAAACTGAGCACACTGGTAGACCCTGCAGTTCTGGATCATCCTTCAGCGGCCATGGAATACCAAGTCCAGCGATGAGCCTGTGGGCGCTGAAACCATGAACCAGCTACCCTAAGTCCATGACTTCTTCCAAAGTCAAGGAACTTGGTGCTATTCTGGTTCACAGTTCCAGACCCATGGGGACCAACACATGTCTCATAACCCCATCCATATCAATTCCATTTGATGCATTGAAATCCCCCAAGACTAGAAGAGTATCTTGCCTGGGGCACTGATCAACCATAGACTCGAGCGTGGCGTAGAATGTGTCCTTCACAGTGAGATCACTCGTCTCAGTCGGAGCATAAACAGAGACCAGGGAAATGACACCCAAGGAGTGACGAATCCTTTGTCTCATAATACGCTCGTTGAACGGTGTTACCTCAATTATCATTGGGGTCAGCTTATTGGACACAGCTGCAGTAACTCCTTGGGCAGTGTAACCATCAGAGCGACCAGACCAATAGTAGGTGTAACCACCCACCATGATCTCACCGCAATCTGGTCTCCGAACCTCAGAGAGTGCTGCAACACCGATGTCCAAACGCTTGAGGTCAGATGATAACAGAGACAGGTGATCATCCTCTCTTTGGGATAGGACATTCCAGGCACCAACCCCAAGGGACCGCCTCAGCTCAGGTTAACCCAAGGAG
This sequence comes from Eptatretus burgeri, assembly GCF_056783735.1. Classification (NCBI taxonomy): domain Eukaryota; kingdom Metazoa; phylum Chordata; class Myxini; order Myxiniformes; family Myxinidae; genus Eptatretus; species Eptatretus burgeri. The sequence continues at coordinate 57,637,658 of NC_140977.1, forward strand.
ACCGCCGTCTGGTGGAGAACACCTCAGCACCACCACGAACACACTACCATAATCTGACCGTGGAAGGTTACCCCTTGGTTTTCCTCCTATCATCAAAGAGTGGGGGGTCCCCCGAAGGCTTTGTCCCATTCCCGTCATCTGGTGAGCTGCCCTGCAGAGGGCAGCTGCACAGGAGATACTCCCACGGAGTGGGTTTTCAATTTTCTTTGTGGTTTTCTTGTATTTTGCAGAGTGAAGGCTTTTGGGGTGGCCGGAAGGTAAATCCTGCCACCACCTCCTTCAAAAAAGTAACTCAACTGCAGGAGGATGTCTGCAGCCATAGTTGCGCACAGTGCCAGAGGCAGCACAGCAACCCCAAAGCATCACTGAACCTCCTCCACGTTTGACTATCGGGAAGGTGTTTGTTTTTGTATACCTTCTCGAGGCTCGTATGAGAGCTAAAACACAATGCACAGCAAGGGGGGCAAGAGACAAGAGGGCTGGGAGTGGGTAGGACAAAACAGTGGGGAACAGAGACATTCGTGGATCTGTGGAAGGGAGAGGGATGGGGCGGGGAACATGGGGAATAAAAGATGGACATTACAGGGACTTTCAGGAAGGAAAGCAGGGAATTTGAAGGAAGTGGGTTTGGGGTGGATTAACGGGGGTAGAAAAGATCGAGGATTTGGATGGGGGGCGATAAGAGGTGGTGGTGAACAGCTGTTTTGAAGGCCTGGAGGAAAAAATGGGATTGAACAGAGTGAGGAAGTTTATTCCAAAGGCGAGGAAAAAGAGGAATGAAAGGAATGAAAGTGTTCTTTTCTTTGAAGGCTTCATTTTGTTTTCTGTAAACATGGAGATGATGTGCTTCACCAAAAAGCTCTAATTTGGTCTCATCTGTTGACAGGTCATTCTCCCAGAAGGATTTTGTCTTGTTGCAGTGCGTTTTGGCAAACCCCAGTCGGGTTTTATTTTGTCTCCCCCTCTCTCTCAGCAGTGGGGGCTCCTGGGTCTCCTACCATAGAACCCCCTTTCATCGAGTTGGTGACGGATGGTGCAAGTTGAAACTGTCGTACCTTGTGTTTGAAGGTCAGCTTGAATCTGTTTGGCAGTTGATCGAGGTGCTTTCTCCACCATTCGAACAATCCTTCCTTGCAATCTTCAATCAAGTTTTCTCTTGCGGCCACGTCCAGGGAGGTTGGCTGCAGTGCCGTGGGCCTTAAACTTCCTGATAGCATGGCATACGGTGGACACAGGAACATCAAGGTCTCTGGAGATGGGCTTGTAGCCTTGAGATTGTCCATGCTTGGCTACAATCTTGTGTCTGACCTACTCAGACAATTCTCTGCTTTTCTTTCTTTTCTCCATCTTCATTGCGGTACAAACAGTGACATAAAACAGCAGAATGACTCTTTTTCTTCATTCGAACTGGTTGAATGAGTGATTTTATATTGCAGGCACCTGCCACTCACCACAGGTGAGTTCATTTCCAAAGTAAAGGAGAATCACCTGCTTGAAATCTAATTATTTCTAAAAGGTGCCAATAATATTGTCCGGGCCATTTTCGGATCTCTTTGTGGAATAAGCTAACATTTAATAATTTCTTTCAGCTTTTTTTCTGTTTTGTTCCACTGCATACCAAAGAAATACATTTGTGGATACCAAAAGATCTGTTAATTTCAACAATTTTCTGGAATAAATGGTGCATTATTTGAAAAAAAAAAAAAAGGTGCAAGGGTGCCAATATTTTTGGCCACGACTAGATTTGTTGATGGTTTTATATTTGTATTCACCAGGAGATGAAAAGAAGGAATACCAGACTCGGTTGTGAAATGGTTAGTGTCCACTCTGAGTCTGGGAGTTCGGTGGTTCAAACCCTGTCTGAGTCATACCAAAGACTTTAAAAATGGTACATGCTGCTTCCTTGCTTGACGTTCAGAATTTAAAATGTTAGACCACAGACAAACAAAAAACAAACAATGAAAAGCAATGGCAAACCACCCTGTATAACCCTTGCCAATGAACTGCTTTGGCAGCACCGATGCTCTGTATAGAGTATGGGACATCAAATCAAAAAAAAAAAACATAAGGAAGGAATTAAAGTGAGGGTGGTGAGTAATGGGGCAGAGATGATGGAGACATGGTGAGTGGGTCTGGGAAACATTGGTAGGTGGGAAACTGGTAGACCCAAAAGTATTGGAGCTTGAGATGCAGGATCAAAATAAAATCAGACTACAACAAAGTCGATGGTGCAACATCGCAAATCCCCATTTTTCCCACCAAAAGCAAAGTTGACAAAAAGTTCCACCAGGAATGACTCAATATCAAATTTTGTGTTAAATTTTTTTTTCCCATTTTTACCCTTGTGATCCCAAGTTCCAACCTGCTTCAGCATAAACCAGAGATTAAATCAAAAGAATTTTTTTTACATATTTCATGCATCCCCCAATGTTGATTGCATGTAGAAAGTTTCATTAAAAATGTGTTAAAATGTGCATCTAATTTCATTTCTGGGTATTTGACCTTTTGACAGCACCCCAGGCAGTGGGGATAAAAAGTTGTGATTACACATGGCATGAAGGTGCAAGAGTAGTATAACTACCATCTTTGGCGAATTTCTGCACAACAAACTGTTTCGGAGGAGATAGCGTGACGGATCAGCAGACAGACAGACCGAGCTGATTACAATATACCTTCGTTTTTGTCTAAAAGCATGGGAAAATGAGCAGGAAAGAATATGTGGGAATTACTGCTCAATTCGAAGAACAATTGACAGAAACCGAGAACACAAAATTGGAGGCAGCACACAAATCTGGAACGATAACTTCCTTTTTGGAATCAAATCATGAGGACCAAAAGAAGCAACCACAATGATGAAAACGGAAATGGGTCATCAGGAAAACGGAAAGGGAGCATCAAGGAAACGGAAAAGGATCATCAGGGAAACGGAAATGGATCATCAGGGAAACGGAAATGGATCATCAGGGAAACGGAAATGGATCATCAGGGAAACGGAAATGGATCATCAGGGAAACGGAAATGGATCATCAGGGAAACGGAAATGGATCATCAGGAAAACGGAAATGGATCATCAGGAAAACGGAAATGGATCATCAGGAAAACGGAAATGGATCATCAGGAAAACGGAAATGGATCATCAGGGAAACGGAAATGGATCATCAGGGAAACGGAAATGGATCATCAGGGAAACGGAAATGGATCATCAGGGAAACGGAAATGGATCATCAGGGAAACGGAAATGGATCATCAGGGAAACGGAAATGGATCATCAGGGAAACGGAAATGGATCATCAGGGAAACGGAAATGGATCATCAGGGAAATGGATCATCAGGAAAACGGAAATGGATCATCAGGAAAACGGAAATGGATCATCAGGAAAACGGAAATGGATCATCAGGAAAACGGAAATGGATCATCAGGAAAACGGAAATGGATCATCAGGAAAACGGAAATGGATCATCAGGAAAACGGAAATGGATCATCAGGGAAACGAAAATGGATCATCAGGGAAACGGAAATGGATCATCAGGGAAACGGAAATGGATCATCAGGGAAACGGAAATGGATCATCAGGAAAACGGAAATGGATCATCAGGAAAACGGAAATGGATCATCAGGAAAACGGAAATGGATCATCAGGAAAACGGAAATGGATCATCAGGGAAACGGAAATGGATCATCAGGGAAACGGAAATGGATCATCAGGGAAACGGAAATGGATCATCAGGGAAACGGAAATGGATCATCAGGGAAACGGAAATGGATCATCAGGGAAACGGAAATGGATCATCAGGGAAACGGAAATGGATCATCAGGGAAACGGAAATGGATCATCAGGGAAACGGGTTATCACTAAAACGGAAACAGATCAGGAAAATGGATTATCATGAAAACAGAAAGGGATCATCAGAAAAAGGAACAACAGGAAAACGGATCATCAGGAAAACGGATCATCAGAAAAAGGGAAATGGAAAAGGATTATCAGGAAAACGGAAATTGATCATCAGGGAAATGGAAAAGGATTATCAGGGAAATGGGTTATCACTAAAATGGAAACAGATCATCAGGAAAATGGATTATCATGAAAACGGAAACGGATTATCAGAAAAAGGGAAACGGATTATCAGGAAAACACAAACATGTTTGATTTTTACCCTGGCCAGAGGAGAGGGTATTGCATTTTGGGTCTTTGTTCGTTTGTTTGTCTGTCTGCACATTTTGTGCCAATGTCAGCCACGAACGCCACTGCCAGTAGTACACGTTATCTGTTTTCAACGGAATACCTTGATAAAGTATGTGCAATTAGAAGGCGAGTACGTCTATAAAATACGTACTATGAAGAACGCGAGTAAAAATACATCTACCTCAGTAAAATACGTATGTAGGTCTATAAAATACATACGATTGGAACGTGAATCAAAACAATAAAACTGAAAAGGTGTTTATCTGATGTATGAACATAGATTTCCCAGGCAAAAATGCTGCAGTTAGACCTATAGTGCAAGAGAGTGCTACTCTCATATACTATAGTTGGTAACAGGTCCTACAACAGTAGTCTGCAAAGAATAACTACAGGAAAGGAATGATAATTTTTCCTGGGTTACGTCAGCAATGCATTGTCGACACACCACATAAACACAAACATACCAGCACACAAAACCACACAAACACAAACCAAATCCTGGCAAGGGTCTGCAATCTCCGATTGTTCGTTATCCACAAGCTTTTTGAAAAAGATAGAGGGGTATTGTAATCGGCTCCGTCCGTCCGTCACGCTATCTCATCCTAAACGGTTGTGCAGGAATTCATCACACTTGCTACTTATGATCAACACATGACAAGAAGGTGCAAGAGCAGGATCATTTTTGGCCCAGCCTCCTGGGGTGGGGTCAGGAGGTCAAATACCAAAAAATGTAATTATGGACACGTTTTTAAATGAATCTTTGTATGTGCAATCAACATTGGGACACACATGAAATATGCAACGATATTTTCGATTTGACCCCCAGGGGGTCAATCATGGTGGACAGGGTATGGTGGACATAGGGTCACATGGGTCAAAACAGGGAAAAACAGGGAAAAAATTTTAAACAAATTTTGACAAAGAGTCTATCCTGGTGGAACTTTGTCATCTTTCACCTTTGCTTTAGGTGGGAAGCGTGGGGAGTTGCGATGGCGCGACATTGACCTCGCTCTGGTTTGGGATTGCAATGTTGCCGGACAGGTTGCCTTCTGGCAAAACAGTCACCTGAGGATGCTGGCAATCAATAACTCACTTACTCTAAGTGAAGGACACCGTGGGATCGTTAACGTCAACTAATGCTTATGGATGAGAACCCTAGTTTAACGTCCATCTGAGGGACAGTGCACACCTTCGACACACCGGAATGAGTCGATCGAGAGCTGAGTCAGGATTCCAACTGAGAGAGAAGACAGTTGAGGGGTGAGTGTGTATATGCCTCTCGGCTATCCAGCCAACTCTGATTTGAAGAAACCTGCCCTCAAGTTAAGCACTAATGCAGGTAGTTCTATAGACGGCTGTCATAAGAGGTGCAGCGAGTGGTACCACTAGATATTGATAAACAAAACTTGGATTTTCATATTAAAAGATGTGAAGATCAATCATTTCAAGAATAAAAGGAAAGGCTTCTGAGCTCAGAATTTAACTTGGAATTGGTTGAAATTTTCTGTTACTCTGGAGACATGTTCAAAGCATCAGGAGGAGCAGAATTAGCCGTTTGATGAAGAATAAAGTCAGTTTGGAATAAGTTGGGACAATTACGTTGCATCATGATGCACATAATCATTCCATGAAGTGTAAAGGTTTAGAGTTTATAAAGCGCTTGTATCAGACCCGTATTGATGCAAGGAAGTGAAACGCCGGCGATGCGGATCGAAGATGTAAAAATAATGGCAAGAAAGGAGATGAGAATGATACAAAGGATGAATGGATCACCTCTGAAAGAAAGAATTCTGAGCTCAGATGTAAGGAAGAGATTACAAATCAACACTTAGGAAGAGAAGATCTGGTTGGTTGGGTCATGTCCAAAGAAGATCAGAAGATGAAGCTGCAAAGAAAGCAATAAAGCTCGTAGTAGAAGAAAGAAAGCTGAGAGGACGTAATAAAAAGATAGGGGTTGAAAATCTCATGATATGGAATGCTCGGGTTTGCACGAAACTGACGCGATGGATAGATCCGTATGGGGGAATGTTATCATTCCACTAACCCACTGAAAAAATAAAAATAAAAAAATAAAAAGAAGGAAATCTGTTACACACAATGGTTGTTGTTACTGTTATGTTTTATCAGACGGAGATGAGCAGTGGAAGATGTGAAGGAACACACACCAACAGCAACAGAGTGAAGGATCCATCAAAAATGTTTCTGCCCGTGTGACAATAGCCCAACGGACCGAGGGCCACAAGCTTGAGGAACAACTCCAGCATGTAGCACAGCGTGAAGGTGAAATGCATCACCTGTGGAATTGATGCAGGACAAACAGGACACTCGACGCCACACAACGTGACTCACGAACAACTACTTGCAGAACCAAGATAATAGCCAGGGAACAGAAACGAGGACTCACCCCTAACAGGAAGTCATCTCTTCTCTGAGGTATCTGTGAGGAAAATCGTCCGAGTTCCACCTGCAATTTGGGGAAAATTTAATAAAGGTGTCGTCCAACCATGGAAATGAAATGACAGAGTTAGCGAGAAAGACCTGGGACTTCGCACATTGGAAAAATCCAAATGTAATGATGTACAAGCACCAGATAAAAAAAAATAAAATAAAAACAAATAAAAAAAAAAAAACTTGAAATTATCACATGGACAACCTAACAGGATATTAAATAATTTAACGAGAAGGATCACACGGTGAACGTAATTTTAATACAGTACCGCATGCTACAATTTTCCCCAACTTCTTTTACATCATTTTTATAATGCAAGATGTGAATGCAAACACTGTGACTATTATAGCGGTAAACAAATAGTCATTGGTCAATAGCGTTACGTAACGCCCCCAGAAACACCCCCCCCCACTCCCAAACTCACGCTTCATAAATTTTGGACGTACATCCCCGACCCCCTCGGAGTGCTTTACCTAATTTTTTTTTTTTAATGCTTTCAGTTGACTGTACATTTACTTTACGTACAACAAATAAACTTTACACAAAAGTTGATGGGGAACTTTCAAAGAGGACATGTAAATTGAGCAGACGACTTTCACCAAGTGGTGGTGCAGTTTTAATCCCGAGTGAAGAACATTTTACTCAGTTGTGGAAGACGGAACAAAAGAGGCATGTGGGCCGCATCGTGAGTAACAAAGCCGATGGACATCAGATGATGTCGAACAAAATTAGCACAGGAACGGCTTTAGGGAGGCGCGTACCGTGCGTGCTGACTGGCTTGATGAAAACCTTACGGTAATTGGGCCCCTCATCGTGATTTAACACTCAAGTGAAACAAAGCCAATGGAAGTCTGACGCAACAAACCCGGGCAGATATAATCAGCAGAACCCTACAGGCCTGATGTCTTCGGCCAACCAGAAAACCAAGATGGCAGCCATATTATGTCATCTGGGTTCCATTGGTGGGTGGAGTTAAGCAACTGTTCAACCAATGGGTGCACATTTCAAAAATCGACCCCCCCCCAACAACATCCACAAAAACAACAACCACGCAGAGCTCTTGTAGACCTGCGACACGTCGCAGGTAAGAAGGGAAACTGAGAAAACCTTAACAATTCATTGGGTGAAGTATGGACAACCGACACATAAACTGAAGGCACCACATGCTTTTGTTCTCCATGCGATGTCACATTACCGTCATCCATATGACATTTGCGAGGACGATGAAGTTTCCCAAGTTATCGAAGTATCTGTGCGTGACAGCTTTCTGCAGTTGCTGCAACCAGCGTGTTTGATATTGTGGCAGAACCAGTTCCTGGGAAGTAACACTGAAGGTCACAACTCAAGCTTGAGGAGGAAAGACCACAGTTAACAGAAAGCCATGCCATTTGAGCTGTTACAATTGAAACCAATCACAGCATTGTCACTTCAAGCAACATAGACGTACAAAGGGATGTCGTATCACCTGCGAGAACACCGAAGTTGTCCTGTGGAGATGTCGATCGATGTTGTCAAAAATGGAATGAAACTGTGAAACGTAGAGGATTGCAGAACGCTTTGCTACCACATCCTGCAAATAAGTAACAGCTGCAATGAGGAAGTACAAAACCGGTTTTCTAGGCAAGTCATAAAAATGGTGAGCGCGGTGCGTGAATGAGGAATGAGAACAATGGGCAGGCATGCTAGGAGTCAATAGGTGAGTGATGAGCAGGTGAATGTTGAAGGGAATGGCAATGAAGGTATAAGTGTGAGGTGTGCAGCACAAAAGTCCTTCACACCTGGTGTATACTGGGAGCAAAGGTGCACACAGTTTGTGAACACAATGTTATGTAATGGGCCACACCCATCCACTGAGCTGCTATTCTTCCCCCACTACCTTATAATGTGGACTACCAAATTTATGGTCACATTCTAACATGACCAATCTGTCCATACAGGTTACTGCAGCAGCTCTGAACATTATTTAATTAAAAAAACCACGTTCCTCTCACAGGATGTCTCCAATTCCTTCGTCTCTCCCTGTCGATTCTCTCTTCCATTTTGACAGGTCCTTTCCCTATCCTGGTGGTGATGTATCCATCAATATCAAGAACTCAATGCCTCACTATCCATTGTCTGCACTAGTCGCCCCCCTGCCCCCCCCACCCCCGAGCTTACTGGAATACATTTGGCCAGGCATACCTTTCCGCAATCACCAAATGTTTGTCTGTGTGGCCCTGATGTACCGAATGCTGTGGAGAGGCAGTTGCAGTCAAGCATCTTACTTTCTCAACATGGAAAACGAACCTGACTGAGGGTAGCCTTAGTTGATTCCATAACACTCGCAACAAGTGTGTGTCCATTCATAGGCAAGACAGAAAACTCTTCAACCAGTCTCCTTCAACAAAGTCATGGTGGCATCTTGTCAATCCATCTGTGACCGAGGCTCCCACCACTGCCGATGTCAATACTTTCCTCTTTTCCAACAGCCCAAACCCTGACCATCATTTTGGATTCTGCCACAATTACTCAACTATGAACATGCCGCTGCTCTTCTCTCAGCAATGATTTGAGGCTCCAAATCTCAAACATGTCAGGACCATGTCCTTGGACATACGTCGAGCATTTCACACTTTGACATTCTGCTCGGCTTGCCAATCTTGCCACCTTCGGCACAAAAGGCCTGCTTCATACGTTCAGCACCTCGAGGTGCTGAATGAGGAGTCGGAGCCGCTGGGATTACGGGTTTCTTGGGTCAAAACTTAGATCCAGGTTTTCGGTGACATCTTGGATGCTGCTGTCCTGTCTGTGTCTGTTTGTGGTGAGGATGTTGAGGTCGTGAAAAGATTCACTTACCTTGGCAGTGATATTCATGTCTCTGCTGGCTGTGAGTCAGAGGTTAATAGACGTCTGGGTCGGGCCTGGGGAGTCATGGATTCACTGGATAATGGGATGGGGCACTGCCGGTACCTGTGCGGGAGGACGAAAGTCCAAGTCTTCAAGTCCTTGGTGCTTCCAGTCTTGCTCTATGGATGTGAGACTTGGACTCTGACCAAAGACCTGAGATGGAGACTTAATTCCTTTGGTACCAGGTCTCTTCGGAGAATCCTTGGCTATCGCTGGTCGGACTTTGTGTCCAACGAGCGGTTGCTGAGAGAGATTCAAATGAGATTTGTTACCTGCATAGTCCGTGAGTGTCAGCTGCGGCTGTATGGACATGTGGCTCGTTTTCCTGACGCTGATCCTGCTCACCAGATTCTCTCAGTGAGGGAGTCTCGTGAGTGGAGAAGGCCAATGGGCCGACCACGTGCCTCGTGGTTGCAGCAGGTTGATCGGCAACTCAAGGAGATGGGGATGGGCCTGGCATCTGCCTGGGGGATGGCCAGACGGATGCCCCTGGAGTGCGGGCGGAAGGTGGACGCAGCGACGCGCTGCTCTGGCTCATGCTCCCATACCTGACCATATGTGGCTTTCTGACTTCCTCCACTCACACAGAACATTGGAATACTCTCCTCTCTGAGTGGAGGCTGGAGTGTCTCAAGGTAGTCTTGGATATACTGTCATCTTGTTCCTCATCCTACTATTAATTTTCAATTAGTCACTGGATTTGACACCAATACAATTTTTTATGACGTTCTCTAAGCATCAAAAAGCAACATACAGTACATCAAAGAGTTTCAAATGGAGCACCTCTCAGCCATTTGAGCATTTAAATTGCATCCGATGTGGGGAAAAAAAAAAACAATGCGAATTGTTGCTCCCAGCTTGCCGGCTCGATGAGAGAAGACGCCATTTGCATTTTTGCCGCCCCTATCCCCACCCTGTTTAGAATTCCATGCATCATGTCATGCAAAGTTCTTCCTTGGCAAATCTCAGCTCTTAACCACATACGAAGCTTTCATCCGCAGCTTGATGGAGTACTGCTCTCCCCTCTGGGCTGATGCTCCTGCCTCACACGTCCCTCGGCTTCACGCTGTGGAAAACAAGGCATTTAGGATCATTGGTATCTCCCACGATGAAGCTGAGTCTTTGGGACTCTCACTGCAGAGAGGTCAGTGGTCTTATTTTTTCTGCCGCCTCCTCTCCGGCATTGCACCCCCTGCTCTGTCTGTGCTCTGTCCCCCTAATATTTCTGCAGGGCACCCAAGGTCTGCCAGCAACCCCCTTCTGGCGAAACTGCCAAAACCAAGAATCACTGCTCACCTTCACTCTTTGATTCCTCTTTTTCCCTGCCTTTGGAACAAACTCCCACACTCTCTTTAATCCCACTCTTCCCTCCAGGTCTTCAAAAACGGCTGTTCACCACAATCTCTTATCTTCCCCCATCCAAAACCATGATCTTTTATGCCCCCGTTAATCCACGCCAAATGCACATCCTTCAAATTCCCTGCATTCCTTCCTGAAAGTCCCTGTGGTGTCCATCTCGTTGACCCTGTGCCACCCACCCCTTCCCTCTCTCTCCTCCAGAGATCTCCTGATGTCCCAGTTCCCCACTGTTGTTGTGCTTCCCTCTCTCGCCCCCTCGTATCCTGCTCTCTTTGTTATACATTCTGTGTTAGCTCTTATACAAGCCTCGACATTGTACAAAACTAGAAGGGCACTCTTCAACGTCGTCAGATATGCCTCTGCTCACATTATTACATCATTATACATACTTGTACCAAGTTTGATTTAAATCCCTGAACCCATATTCAAAATATTAAATAATTCTGGCTACCAGACCTTGCATCCGATCAGGTTGAAATTTAAAACATATATCTCCAATGACTACTACCAGAAAGCCTGGTGTTGGCGCAGTGGTTAGGGCAGCGGCTTGGGATCCAAAAGGTCCTGAGTTCAAACCCCGTTGGGCCACTGAATTAATACACCAGGGGGTTGACTCAGCTTGTCATCCTTCCGAGGTCGGCGAAGTGAGTACCAGTGTACTGGGCCGGTGTATACCCCGGTTAAATAGGTGTACCATATCCCTGTGTCGTAAGAGGCGACCAGGGTTGCGTCAGGAAGGGCATCCGGCGTAAAACATGTGCCAAATCACTATGCGGATCATACGGATGATCCGTTGTGGCGACCCCTAACGGGAGCAGCCGAAGGAAGAAGAAGAAGATCTCCAATGACTACTCAATCATTATTGTGAAGTTTCACGTCGATTGATGAAAACGGTTCAAGAGAAATAACTTTTTAAAGATTTTCGTTCAAACCAATATGGCTGCCACACCATGTGACCTAGTAATTATTTGTGAACACACTGGTATCCTCAAGGATTGGGGAACATGTGGTTGAAGTTTCCCCTCGATCTGTCAAGCCATTCTGGAGAAGAAGCTATGTAATAGTTTATTCTTCAAAAAAAAATCATGGCTGCCAAACCATGTGACCTATGAAGTCATAGGTTGAGAACTTTTTCTTCCTCAGTCAGTGATAGGTGACCACATCTGTAAAGTTTTGCCTCAATTTGTCCAGCCATTTCAGAGAAAAAGATTTTTGAAGGTTTTTATGTTTAAAAAAAAAACAAAAAAAAAATAAAAAAAAAACATATGGCTGCTGAACCACATGACCGATGAAATCACCAATTTCTTCCCCCATACAATTCAGCCCTAGATTACCCTAAAAAAAATCTCATATTGATTGGATAAAGCATTCGATGTATGCAAACTTGTTCCCCATGAGGAGTACTTGACATGTGCCAAGTTTCAATTTTTTCTATGGAGCAGTTTCGGAGATACATACAGTATGTCCAAAGTTTTTTCGGTATTTTTCCAGTATAGCTGCCAGATCACGTGACCAATGACGTCATAATTATCATGCATCAATCGGAAAAGTGGTTGCAGAGAAACCAGAAAATTAGCATGAACGGACGTACAACCCAAAAACTTTATGCAGCTCGACGACGGAAGACTTCATCAGTGGGGAAATAAAAACAAAAGGCATTACTAATTGAGGTTTCAGTACCCAGCGATGTTGGCCAAAACAACACAGAAATCAAGAAAATGACCAAACACCAAGATCACAAAAATGAAGTGAAAATATCCTGGAAGTTGAAGAGATCCAAAACTGGACCAGTGAATAATTGGAGCAATGGGAATGATGAAGAAGAACCTGACAGAGATCTTAAAAACCATCCCTGGGAATATTGCTACAAATGTACTACAGTTGGAAGCTATCCGGGAATCGGTGAAGAACCTCAAGAGAGTCCTCGGAACCAAAACTAGAACAAAACCTCACACCTTGGTCCATGATTCGTGACCGCCCTTCCCCAAATGGAGGTGGATACTTCGAGACCTGGGAGGACTCTGTTCCACCTTCTGAAACCCACATATGGAGATAACAACCAATAACACACACGCCACTGTCCACTTGTTGCCATGTTCACCCTCAGTCACATCACTCTGTATTAACAAGAGTTGTTCCATGGGAAACTGTTGAGCAGGCGATATGAATAATTACCTGAATGAGGGCATTGCGGTGGGTAGCAGACAGGCTGAGGAACTCAATCACGGTTTCGACAACAGTTGCTCGAACTCCAGGACTAGAGATTGAGAGGTGAGAGAGACAGAGGGGAGCACTAAAGTTGAGCGTGAATGAGTGAGACAGAAATTTGGTGGAGAGAGACGGACTTACTCGATACGTTCCTCAGGGGTGATACCGCAGAGGACATTGTATGCAGCTCGAACTCCCTGACACCTGCGGTTGATCGAGGTACGGATGGAGTCCTGTTGAGAAAGGAAGTTGCGGCATTCAGATCGTCCACTTTTTTGAGCACGCAATAGACACAGAAACATCAAGTGATGGACAATAAACAGGAAAATAACATTACAACTACGTTTATTTTTGAAGTCCAACATACCTTGAGATATCCACGAAACTGATTGTAAATAATTGCCGTGAGGAGATTCATCAACAAGTATGTTCCTAAACAAAGAGAAATCGGAGAAGAAAAAAAAAACAAAACCCTTTTTCTAGAGTTTCTAAAGACAAAGACATTAGAGACAATGAACAAACAACTTATCATGACGGCGTGTTCAGAAAAGGCCTTTATAAAATGAGATTGATGAAACGGCACATCCTTCAGGGACCGCGCTTTCACACGCTCACAACAACATCATAGAAGCATGCTTGGTTACCAATAAGGTTGAAAATGATGAAGAAGAGGATGTAGAAGTGGTTGCGGCTGTACGCAGGCATCGACACTGCAAAGTACACCAAATAAATAACTTGAGGATCAGAGAAAGTTTCATTTAATCACAAAGTGGTTAACAGGAGTTATTATTCATCGATGTATCCTGTTTTTGAGGAGTAACATTTTGTTGATAAAGTAGTCGTTGGACCAAAATGGCGGGAGTGGATTAATGATAAGGATGTGCTTGTGAGACTTGGATGATGGTGCAATGACGTCATCATTGATCAGACAAAGAACACTTTCTGAAAGCTGTCAAGCAACAATGTTCGGAGGAAGGATCAGCGTCATTGGTTTGTGACTGACCATCTGGATTGTTGGCAGTTGTGAGAAGAACCAGCAGAGAGAGGAAAGATTGAGGCAGGGTTTCGAAGTAATTTTTCCACACATAATCATCATCATCCTGCAAGCACAACCACAACGGTAGCATTTCAAAACATGCCTCTTAGCACTACCTTCAGCTGTCCGTTCATTAATGCTTGAAGTTTTGTGTGAACACCATCATCACAAGGGTACTTCCCCCTCCCTCCCCCCCTTGTCACAAGCTGTGGTTCAACAGACCAACAACTTGCCAGGTTTGTGCTTCTAAACGGCTCACCCAAATGTACTGCACCTCTTCCATTGGTTCAACAATGGCTGCTTTCGGCAACCTCAGGGCCAATAATATTGTATTATTACCCTGCACACGTGATGCGAACAGCAGGATTAAGCAATTGGTTCACTGTCTGTCTATCCGTTTGTCTGTCGGTCTGTCTACAGACGTCAGTTTATGATCGAGCAACAACTTACTTTCAATTGAATGTTATATTTTGAACACGAATCGGAAAACAAAGCTGCAGTTCATACAAGTACGTTTGTGGGGTAGATAGAGGAATTTCATAGGAAAGATATGATTGTATGGAGTAGCTTGGTCCGTAGACATGTAGGAAACATCTTGATGTAAATTAAGTAGGGAAACTGTGAGCTTAAGTGTTAGGTGTCACCACACAGGGGGTGGTGCTGTGTTAATTTGGTAGGGTTTAAGGATAATTTCTCCCAGTATGTAATTGCCCCCTGTGACCTTTTCCTATGTTTTTGTATTTCAAGAACGGCGATAAAAAGGGACCACATCCTTAAAACAACAACAACCAAGCTGCATGTCCAAGCAGGCGAAAAGCCCCGCCCCTCCAGGGGTGACTGCTGGTGAACCACACCCCAGGAGTGGAGGATTGATAGGCGTGACATCAGAATGGAAGAGTTAGTTAGGTGAGGAAGAGAATCTCGGGTTGTGCGACAAGAAGGCAGCCGACGAGAGGTTCGGCAGTGGAGACACAAAGAGGGAGCGGGAAGAGAGGTCATGTGAGGTATGCGCTTGGAGGCGGTCTCATTCTCTGGCTTCCCCTCGACACGGTGAAGAAGGTTGCACGATTCTCGTGTTCGTGCTGAGGCGAACTGGCTCGCATGGTGGAGCAAGACGCTGGCCACTGACTGTTGGCTGGGTTGTGTGAGACGAGCCTCAAAGCCTCGTGTTGTGTCACCGGGGAGGAGGATGGTGACATTCGGTGGAGGAATAGAGTCAGTGAGTGCGATTGACGAAAGAAGTTGCATGGTGGTTTCTGAGCCCTGGTGTTGAGTATTGCCGCCCGAATTTCCTCCTGTACGGCATTTTGTGCGCTTAGACACACACTTGTTCCGATCTTTATGGGATGAACTGAGATTACCCTCAATTCGATTTGCTTTCCATGAGGAAAAGGCAAGTTGTTTCAGGACAACTGCCTCACCACAAGTTTCAGTGTACCATGGGTAGGAGGAAGGGTAGGCCAATTGAAGAAGAGGGGATAAATCTGTGCACGAGAGAGAGCAAGTTTCTTTGAAAGAATTCCCAGGATGAGTTTATGTCGGAGGAAGTAGAGATGGGAGACCAGTCTAGAAGTTTGATGGCTGCTTGGAGACCCTGCCAATCAGCCCGAGTGAAATGCCAGACTCGACGGCGCTGAAGTGGTTCTCTAATAACAGCCAGGGAGATGTCTACTTTGACAAGCACGTGGTCAGAAGAAACGATTGGAGCGGAGGAAGAACAGCAGATATTTTCAGGGAAATTGATCAAAATCAGATCCAGAAGAGAATCAGATCCAAAAGATTGGCTGAGATCCGTGTCGGGAAGTTGACCGATTGAGTCACAGAAGTCTTTTGCTGAAGTGCCATGGCAGGTAAAGGAGGTACCCACACCCAACCAACTGGCCTGATGGCAATTTAAGTCACCACATATGAGGAAGAGAGAGTTGGGATGAGGATAGAAGTTGGTCCATGTTTTTAGAGAGCGAGGTGTAAATGGAGTCATCACTGTTTGGTGGACAGTATAACACAAACATATACATGAGGTAGGAATTGCGGGGAAGCCGTAGCCAGAGGTATTCCTAGGGGTGTGTGGGAGTGAGTGCAGTGCATGGAGAGTGAGGAATAGTCTTTGATGAAGAGAGCAACTCCGCCACCAGGACGAGGCTTAAGTCTGTCATACCTGAGGAGGCAGTAACCAGGGAGAGATCCTAGGGAGTCAGAGATGTCTTGAAGGAGGAAAGTTTCTGTTAAGCAGATTATGTCTGGTTTGTCAGTGGCAACCTTTATGGAAAGATCTGTCAGGTTTGAGCGAAGGCCCCGGATGTCAGAGGTCCACATTGTTAAGGATTATGGAGGGGAGGAAGCTTTGGGTACAGAGGTTGGGAGTTGGAGAATAAGACAAAGGAGGAGGGGGAAGGTAAGGAGAGTTGTTCAAAGAGTTTTTTTTTTTTGTATACCTTGTCGAGGCTCGTGTGAGAGCGAACACACAACGCACATCAAGGGGGGCATGAGACAGGAGGGGAGGGAGTGGGAAGGACAAAACAGTGGGGAACAGAGACACAAGGAGATCTGTGGAAAGGAGAGGGATGGGACGGGGAACATGGGGAATAGAAGATGGACGTTACAGGGACTTTCAGGAAGTAAAGCAGGGAATTTGAAGGAGGTGGGCTTGGGTGGATTATCGGGGGAAGAAAAGATCGAGGATTTGGATGGGGGGTAAGAGGTGGTGGTGAACAGCTGTTTTGAAGGCCTGGAGGGAAGAATGGGAATGAATAGAGTGAGGGAGTTTATTCCAAAGGCGGGGAAAAAAAAGAGGAATGAAAGAGTGAAGGTGAGCAGTGATTCGTGATTTTGGTAGTTTTACTAGAAGGGGATTGTTGCCGGACCTTGAGCGCCCTGCGGAAATGTGGTGGGGACAAATCGCAGAGAGAGCGGGGGGGGCAAGGCTGGAGAGGAGACGGTAGAAGACAGAAAGACCACCGACCAACCTGCGGTGATTGAGTGAGAGGCCCAAAGACTCAGCCTCATTGCGGGAGATGCCAATGACCCGAAATGCCTTGATTTCTACAGCGTGAAGCCGAGAGTGGTGGGAGGCAGGAGCACCAGCCCAGAGGGGAGAGCAGTACTCCATCAGGCTGCGGCCAAAAGCTTTGTAAGTGGTCAGGAGCTCAGGTGGGCCAAGGAAGGACTTTGAACGACGGAGGATTCCCAGTCAGCGACTAGCTTTGGAGGCGAGGTTTGAAATGTGGCTTTCCCAGGAAAGGTCATGGCAGATAGTGAGACCCAGAAGCTTGAAAGAAAGGACTTCTTCCAGAGGATTGTTGAGTAAGTGGATGGGTGGGGGGGGGGGTTCTAAACGGTCCTTTCGAAGAGACATAGTGAGTGTGAGATTTGTCTGTATTGAAAGACATGTTCCACGTTCTACGTGAAAGACAAAGACAAAGAAAGGCAAAGACATCTCCAGTTTATGATTTTATCCACATCAGCAGTGAGCGAAGAAGTTGCTGCTTGCCGGTCTGAGGGATGACAGATGGTACGGCAGAGGGTGGAGTCATCAGCAAAGAGATATTGAGGATTTTCCAGAGAGTCGGAGAGATCATTGATGAAAACCAGAAAAAGAACAGGGCCCAGAACACTACCTTGAGGAACTCCAGCCTGGACAGGAATGGGGGATGAAAGAACTCTATTTAGGGCCACACTGTGACTGTGCCAGGAGAGGAAGTCTGTGAGCCATGAGTGGAGATGGCCTTGGATACCATAGGAAGAGAGTTTGGTGAGCAGGGCAGGGGGCCAGACTGTATCTAAAGCACGTGATATGTCCAGGGATACGGCTCGGATTTCCTGTCTGGCATTGAGGACCTCCATCCATTGTTGGGAGAGCAAATGCATCATATCCAGGGTAGAGTGACCTGGTCTGAAACCAAATTGATGATCAGAAATCAAGCCATTGGAGAAGAGGAAGGATTTGATGTCTGAAGGGATGATGGATTCCATAACCTTGCTGATGATTGGGAGAAGGCTGATTGGTCTGTAGTTATAGGGATCTGTTTTTGCACCTTTTTTATGCAGGGCAGTGATGTTAGCAGATTTCCAAGCAGATGGCAGATGGCCTTGAGCAAATGAGAGGGTGAATAGAACAGAAAGAGGGTGAGCAAGAGCAGAAGAGCAGGCTTTGAGGACACGTGGGCTGATGCCGTCTGGACCGGTTGCAGAATCAGAGTCGAGGTTTGACAGCAAGCTCTCCACCTTGTCAGAAGAAAAGGACACAGAGTCCAGGGACAGTTGGGTGCAACTGGGTAAGGTGGGTAGAGAAAGTGATGTGTTTTGGACACAATATTTAGCTGCAAACACCGAGTTTAGGTATTCAGCTTTTTCACGTGCGGTATCAGTAGTGCTGCTATTTGAGGTAAGGGAGGGGATGGAGGGGGAAAATACACCAGAAACTGATTTGATTAAACGCCACCAGGATTTTGAGGAGGGAGAGAGGTTTGAGAGTTCAGACTTGAGATGAGAAAGATGTTTTCTGGCTCTCCTGAGGGTAGATACACACTTGTTCCGAGCTTTGTGGAAGGAACTGAGATTGCCCTCAGTTGGGTTTGCTTTCCATGAGGCAAAGGTAAGTTGTTTCAGGACAACTGCTTCACCACAAGCTTCAGTGAACCATGGGCGGGAAGAAGGGTAGGACAACTGAACACGAGAGGGGATAAATCTGTGCATGAGGGAGAGCAAGTTTCTTTGAAAGAATTCCCAGGATGAGTTGATGTTTGAGAAAGTAGTGATAGGAGACCAGTCTGTAAGTTTGATGGCTGCTTGGAGACCCTGCCAGTCGGCTTGAGTGAAATGCCAGACTCGACGGCGGTGAGGTGGTTCTCTGATC
This sequence comes from Eptatretus burgeri, assembly GCF_056783735.1. NCBI lineage: Eukaryota > Metazoa > Chordata > Myxini > Myxiniformes > Myxinidae > Eptatretus > Eptatretus burgeri. The sequence goes on from NC_140977.1 coordinate 57,656,635, forward strand.
ATAGCCAGAGAGATGTCCACTTTGACAAGGACGTGGTCAGAAGAATCGATTGGAGCGGAGGAAGAGCAGCAGATATTGTCAGGGAAATTTGTCAAAATCAGATCCAGATCCAGTGTGGGTGATTGCAGAAGAGCTAGGTAAGATGGCCACATGAGGTGGAGAAAAGGCTCTGTGCTGCTGGGTTGAGGCACAGTGGGGAGTAATGAGAGGGGGTAGAAGGCAGTTGAGGATTGGAGGAGGTGGAGTGATGAGATGGAGGAGAGAGGGCAGGGGAAGGAGGCAGCTTTGTGGATTTGAGGGGGGGACTTTGAAGGGGGCGGGCAACTTTGAGAACGGGGAGTGAGGGGGTGATTGGAAGAATAAGGGTGAGTGGGGAGAGTTGAGGGAGGTGATTGGAAGAATAAGGGTGAGTGCGGAGAGTTGAGAGAGAATGGTGAGGAGGGGGCAGGGCGGGCGAGTTTTTGAGAAAGGTTATAGGGAAGCTTGGAGGGAGAAGACTATGATGGCTGCTTTGAGAGGGAGGGGAGAGAGGGGTGAATTGGTACTAAAGTTGGGAAAAACAGGACGATTGATGGAACAGGAACATGCATTTGAAAGTGGGGTTTTAAATTTTTTTTAGTCAGAGATGCGATTAAAGACATTTCTTGAAGGATGCAATGAAGGTGAATTAAGAGAATGGAGAGAAGAAACGTAACAGATGGATTTTTTATACATGAGATGAAGTTAAGGACAAATTGAGAGCAAAAGTAATGAATTATGATACAGTAACGAGAACCACACGTGTGAAAGAGGAAGTTGAGGCATTAGACAAGACCGTTTTTATGATGATGATGATTATTATTATTATTTTTGATAAAGATTGCGTAGGATTAGGTAAAGGAAAGGTTGAAGTAAAATAGTGGAGGTGTATGGTGAATTTGGATCGGCAAATGCAGAGGGAAATTGATGGGTCGATGAAAATTCAAAGGAAGAGGAAGGGGTAGAGAAACACATGGTTTTGGGAGGTGTACAGTTCGAAAGGATAGAAGGAATTTTTTAATGGATTTTTGAAGATCAGGTAAGATTAGGGAAGATTAGGGAATGGAAGGTTGTAGAAAGAAATCGTGAAGGTAATGGTGAGGTGAAAGTGGATCGGCTCAAATAGAAGGAAGATGAAATGACGGCAGGAGGAGAAAGAAGAGTCGGTACTCCTGGATACGTGGGGAAGAGGTATGGAGGGAGAAAGGGTTTTTGTGTTTTTTTGTTTTATATTTTAAACTTTAAGACAAGAGACAGAGGGTGTCGTTGGGAGGGATAGAAGGGGGGCGGTGGGAAAAGTGGAGAAAATAGGACTTGATGGTAATGGGGAGAAAATACTAATATAAACCATCGTGCACCTAGACTAGAAAGCCGGGTAGGCCTCAAGGAAACCCGATAAGACAAGATCGACGAAAACTCACAAAATAGCACAAATTTTGAAACAAAACCGAACTAGAAACACACAGTAAACATGTAGGTCACAAAATAAACAGTCAAAACACGACAAATAACGACGGGAAACTTAACTTTAAGAAAGTCGGCAGAGACCCCTGAGAGAACTAGCCGTTGCCTCAAAATCCGGAACCGGAAGTCAAATTTATTTTATTTTACATTGATCCAAAGACTCATGGACAAGCTTGGTTATAAATCACATGGCGGACAAGGACATCAACCCTCGTCCTCACGACAACCGAATCTGATTCTTACCAACTGGAATCTTTTTGGACCCCAGAAAGGATTTGCTTGCAACTCTGTTCAGCAAGGTGGGATCTTGAAACATCATGTATATTTTTTATCGGTACATATAGGTAAAATATGAGACATCTTAGAACTAATAGAGAAATAACACATCAAAATGTAGGCCCGGTGTCTAAAAAAGACCCCCTGTTGGTACAATGAGGTTTAAGAGACATCAGTGGACTTTTACATGAATCACAAACTGATGAGTTGACAATAATGGACTAATCCAAAGGACAATGGACTATCCCAAACATATGGTGGATGGGCTTTGCACCCAGTGAACTGGTGTAATTAGTCATCGTTTTGGATGGGAACACCAACAGGCCAATAAGCCCTTAAACATACTGTATTTGCGGTGGTGTTGGATGATGGTACCTTTCCTTTTTGGAAGAACAAGATTGCCAGCATTGTAAAGAAGTAAAGATGGAAAGACAGCAGCGCCATCACCCTGAGAATGACAAACTTCCATTGGTTTCATACACGAGATTGTCCGCACTGCATCGCAAGCACCTCCGCACCTCATTACTCCCCCAACCTCATCTTCACAAGCGTCCTCTCCCCACCCCAGGTCAGCTCACTTCTAATTGTCCTCTGACCTGTAGGAAACTTGTTTTTTTAACATATATAAATCCCACCCCCCCCACCACCACCACCACCACCACCCTTCCCCCAAACCTATGACCCCTCCCCCGAGCCAAGATGCAAATTAATGAATAAACCTTTTGTTTCCTGCAAGTCATTGAGCTGAACCTATTTTACAGGAGTTGTACAACATTCTTGCTGAATGGCGAGACAAGAACAACTCGTGAAAATACAAGTAAAGACACATCAATGGTGCCTGCTATATTGTTTTCAGGTACAGTGAGCCATACAAACTTTCCAAACCTGTCAATTCACTTCCCTCTTTAAGGCCCTTTACCTCAGTATCTCAGGGATGGTGTAGCCGATGCATTTCAGAATCTTTTTCATATGTGAGGAGTTCTCGAGCAAGAAGAAGGGACGAAGGATTCGGCGAAGACGAAGCGGCTGGCCCACAATAGTACACAGAATAATGAGCACAACAGCAGTGGATAAAACGTGCAGGTAATGATGAGGTGGAACATGTGTGCATCAAAAGGAAGTGCTTTTGCAGGTGCGGTACACGGTCGTCAAACCGACAAACGTACGTCTCACCTCTTTGCAGACGTACGAGATGGAGATGCCCCAGTCAATGACAGAGAATATAATGCAGAAAAGGTACACCTGTAACCAGTGGGAACGAGCTACGCCGTCAATTTCCACCAAGGTGACCTGCAGGCAATCATTCGATCATTGCTAAACCCTCATCCTTTCGGACCACAACCAAATCCCAAACAGGATCATTTTACATGGTCATGACACAGAATGGTATAAAGATACCCTACAGTGAGGATTTGTCTGCCTTGTCGGACAGTATTACAGGAATAAACAATCAGGTTGGCAAGGTAGATGCAATAATTGGAGATAAACCTTGAGAGCAAGGTTTAGGAGGAAGACCAGCAGACAAATGGCTTCACACGTCTCCAGGGCACCGCATGGTATCTCAAAGGTCATCATGGTTGGCTTTTCGATGAAGGCAAGAAAGAGGAGTACCACAGTGGCGCCTTTCAGTGACCTGGCGCAAAACAAAGGAGCATGTACCCGATGAAATGAGTCTCATGAAGGATCCCCGGCCAAAGACAAAGTAAATAGTTGAGATAGTGGACAGGGTAAAAAGAGGTTGTTGTCTAAAATGCAAACACGTCAATGGGATAAAATGAGTAAAACTTGCTTCGTTCAACTCGTCATGTCACAACCGACGTTTCTTGAAATGGAACATCTACGAGTACACTGTCTGCCGTACGAAGAATCAAACACGTGATCGGCGACGATGCGATTTACTTATGTGACATCATGGGACACAGATGAGGTGAAAACATCTGAAGGAGATAAATGTTGAATCACTATGACCTAATCACATGATGCTGTGGTTTTGTTTTGTAGACGAAGTCGAGGCTCGTGGAGGAGCTCGACCATATAACGAATCAGTATAAGGGGTGGGGGGGGGGGCACACCAACAATGGGGTTGAGGGTTTGTGGTTGTCTTGGCGATATGATAGGCAATGGTGTCATGGCATAAATAAGAACGTTCCTGTTCAAATGGCCCAGTGAACAGGAGCATTATCGGTAATAAACAAGGCTCCTGGACCATGTTGTGGAAGAGTAGGCAACATATGTTGCTGTAAGATTTCATTCATACATCAAACTGCCGTCAGATCGCCATGGACATGGATCAAGTTGGTGCGTAAGGTTTCAACAAAACCATCCCACATCATGACACCTCCACGTCCAGAATTTGCGGCTTCCTAGACACATACTGGGGCATATCGCTCATTGCGTCTTCGGTCGGCCCATGCGTGGCCATCATGCCTTTCAAGGAAAAACCTGGATTTGTCACTGACCAGAACACTTGTCATTTCCCCCATATCCATCTGACTTGCTGATTTGACCCCTGCTAATGCGCTTCAATATGTCACGGTGCAAATATTGAATCAGAGATCCCTCCATCATGGAGATACCCAAACACGGTGTTGATACTTATCCTGTGAGGTCCAGGGAGGGCGTTTCTAGTACTCTGAATAATTTTAAAATGATTGCGTAGATGTATCGTTCCAAAGTCCTGAGCGGGAGTCGTTATCCTGAGACGTCTGTTTCTTGACATATCTCTTGTTGATCCAGTGGCTTGACAACGTTTTCTGAAGTCATAAACAGTTTCTCTACTCACGTTAAAGAGCCTTGCAACATGGCTAATGGAAGACCCTGCTGAAGGTGTCCAATTATTTAATTATTCCCATTTTATGACAGACCTGGCATTGTTGTAGATTGTTAAATAATGCTATCAGGGTGTTCTTGGATCCACACGCTGGTGTCTGAGAAAGACTGTTTCAAATTTGCTCAGAATGCTTCACATCACCTCCAAAAACCTCAAGGTGCACGAGCTGAACATGCTGAACGATTACATGCGGAAACTCACGATCATGTGTTCTGCACATCCCTCGTGCCAAAATGTGACTTGAAATGAACGCTGGAACAATCCCTCAACAATTACATAATCAATTCGACATGTTTGAGATTTTTTTAAATGCCGTAGTATGTATTACATACATCATTGACTCTTGATGAAGGTTCCCAATTGCTGTCACAACCAATTTCCTCCTGCACCATGACCTGTACCACATGCGCACACAACCACAGAGAATTTGCACTAGCCTCGGCACCACCTTGTGTTGTCATGACAATGGTACGTGGAGTACCAGCCCTGCTGATCACAAACCTGCCTCTGAAACGTCTTGCACTTGACAGGGTCATAAGAAAAATTGTTATTTTGGGAAACGTATTGAGTAAACGGTCTTAAGGACATGCAACTCCACCTTGATCCTTGTCTGCACCTCCTCACTTGTTAAAATTAGTAATTTGTGATGTGCTTCGAGCAATGAATGGGTTAATGAAATGCCAATCAAAACGCAATGCTTGGTGCAATTGTTCTGCAGCTACATGCCGATGATGATCAAAATATTAATGAGACAATACCATTGGAAAGCCTTTGAGTAGTAGAAATGATGAATTCTCAACGCCGTCTCATCTGTACGATGTGAGATGGAACGGTACTAAGGAAGGAGTGAAAAAAGGGGGGGGGAGGTTAATTTTAGTGGGACAGCAGGGTGAAGAAAAGGCAAAAATCAATGACACATAATGGAAGACAGATATCAGGTTAAGGGAATTGGGATTTAAGGGAGGGGGGGTGATGTGGGATTAATTTTGTTCAACTTGTGCTCTAAGGAGAGGTACAGCTCCCCCCCCCCAAACTCATTCTGTAGGTTGAATCCCTGGCCTTCCATGTATAGAGTGTACCTTGAACCTTGATGTACAAGAAAAAACAAGAAGTCCTGTATCAGTACAACTGTCTTCCCCTTATTACCCCTCATACCACATGATACCATAAATACGTACAAGCCTGGTATTGGCTTGAACTTTAAGGTGGCTGGCTTAAGATATTTGGTTCTTGTATTTGAGCCCCTGTCGTTCAGTTAGCTAACACCAGGCGGGTTGACTTAGCCTCTCATCCTTCCGAGGTTGGTAAAATGAGTACCAGCTGACAGAAACCAGGGGCACTGCATCAGCGCACAGCCACACTGCCAGCAATGATGCAACCAGCAACCACAGGCTGCATACTAAATAATAATAAACACTCATCATCCGGCTTCATTCCTTCGTACATCATGCAGGACGTACAAACAAGCTGAACCCACTTTGCAAATTTCCTTTTAGAGCACAATAAGGATGTACTAACTAACTAACTAACGAACACTCCACACTGTTCTACCTCTACCCACAGTGTGATGATCTCAGACCTCTCGTTGATCAAAAGCAAACAAGTCTTTTACACAGATCAAAAACCTTTCTACATTTTGTTCCTCATAATTTCATTCCCGACTCCGTCACGTCCGGCCTTTCTCCAGATTAATTCCTTATAGTGCAGCAGATAACTGCAAAAATACTTTGGTTTGTGATGCAAGCATGGAATTTGGCACAAATACTCTTTGAGGTCCACTTTTTTCAAAAAAGGCGCTGGCCACGCAAAATTCCAAGATGGCGACCATTTTTCAAGATGGCCGCCATATGCACAGAAAATTCCTCTTCTGCAGCTAAATATTTGAAACAAAACACAACATTAAGGGTGTAAACCAAAGTTTTTTTTGTGTCTAAGATTTTAGCATGATTATGATTATTCTTTGTAATGTAACACCTCACAGCATGGTTGTAACAAAGATGGCATCCAAGATGTCTGCCGCAAAACCAAAACAATGCTCATATTTCAGGAAATAACAGACATACTAAATTTTTGGATCTATACCTAGGTTTTTGGGATCAACTAATTAGGAGGACATGGTTTTAGATTCTAGTTCCCATGCATACTGCTGAAACAAAGATGGGAGTCCAAGATGGCTGCCACAATAGCGATAAACCATTGTTCACGAACTAGCATTTGGAACAAAATCAAGATTTAAATTTTTTTTTAAGGTTTACTAACTTGACAGATATGGACAGAAAAATTCTTCCCATTTTGCAAAGGGAAAAAAAAAAATCAACCATGGACAGTTAGTCATCATAGGAGATGCTGAGGCCATGCTCATGCAGCATTTCTACCAGGCTTCTCTTACTGAGAAGAAAAAAATAAATAAATAAATAAACACCCCCTCCACTCAAACAGGTGAAAAGCTGTTAGACCTCACACCTGCAACTGCAACTGCAGCTCAGACAATAGAGTTGTGCAGCTCAGACCAAGTCTGTAGCACTTTTACCTCCCATGACAACCTGATTTACAGCTGCATTTGGTCAATTGTTGGCAACTTTGAGAAATGGGAGAGTTGGATGTCCAGAAGACCTGCCATTCTTCACCAAACCACTGCTATCCCCAGTCAGCAGGGCTCTCTGCTTCTGGCTGACATTGGGTTGCCTGGGCTCACACACAACCAGCCTGGTAGGCAGCACATCTAGTGTGTTGGAGCAGAGCTGCTCTGGTTGGTGGAATGGCCTCGTAAGGCCTCTGCTTTCTGGCAAGCATGTCAAACCTGGCCTCGTCCACAGTGGCAGCAGTGCTGGACCTGTCGTACATTAGTATGACAAACTTCTCCAGTATCTCTAGGTCACCATCTTCCACTGTGAGAGGGTACTGACTCAGTTTGGAGAAGACAGGAGAGGCCTCTGGACAAATGTCCCATGTCTGCCAGGCAGTTTTCTTGCCCTTGTTGTGGAAGGCTGACACAGTGTCACAACCTGTGAAGGCATGAAAGATTAATATGCCTTTGACCTTCTCCTGGCCCACATAGTGACACAGGTCATGTACACTGATCCAGCACCAGCTCTGACCTTGTCCAAATGCTATCCACAACTGCTCTAGCCCCAAACTCTGAAGAGTGGGGGAAGGCACCAAGTGCAATGACAACAATATCTGTGTCATTAGCCTTGATCATGATAGCTTTGCTCCCATGCTCTGCAGCATATTTGGCATGCACAAAGATGCGGCTGTCAGCTTCCTTGTGAGAACACTTGTCCAGTCCCTGAAAACCAGTTTCATGAGTGCCGAGGACAGCAGGTCCCTTTGTGACAATGACAAAGTTTGGTGCAGACATTTGGACAACCTTGTCTGCAAGGAATTGAAACAACTCCATCTTGTTGTCACTGTGCCTGAAGAAGTTCCGCCAATTTGACGGAATGGTGTTCTTGTTTGTCACCTTGCGTCTTCCTCCCTGTCCACGTTTGGACCTGGTCTCGGCTTTGAGGCTGGACGGGTTGTACAGAAAGACGAGATGTGTCATCTTGTACTTGTTGCTGTAGGTCTGCATCACCGGCAGAAAGTCCAGAGTTGCATAGCTCTAAAAGGTCTTTCCTCTCTTTGGTGGCAAGGCATGGACCAAAGCTGACCCATCTACAATCAGGACATCTGCCTCGGGTTCTTGGTCTGTTGGTACAACATGAGTCTCAAGGATAGATGTCAGCTGAGACTTCTGGCAACTGTACAGCCTTCCACCCTCGCTTAGTACAGCTGGGAATGCCTGGTTGTCATGCTGGAAGAACTCCTGCAGATCACACTCTCTGCTCTGACAGGAGATGAACAGCTTTGAGAACAGCTGGCAATCCTCCTAAAGAAGCTTCTGCTTTGACGGTTTAGCAGAAGCAGAATCTCGCCTGAAAAAGTCAGCTTTGTTCTTCCTGATCGGCTCATAGAAAGAGGCTGGGTTTTTCTCCAAAGCCTGTGAAACCTCCTGAAATTTTGTCTGACCTCTCTCTCCAAGTGTGACTGCAGAAGTTCTGCTGAGTTGGGGTGAGCAATGTCTTTCGTGTCACGTGAGTACAGGTCTTGACTCTCTTCCTGGAAAGGATTGACATCACTATTATAATTATGCTAATCTTTCCTCCACCCTCTAAAATGCAATCTGACAAAATAAGTAATAATTCTAATGAAATACATTATCTTTATTACCTATTTGCCAACTTATAGTACTTAGTATTTCTATGTTTATTCATTGATGAGATATTTTTAAGTTTTACAGTGGCCATCTTGGATGCCATCTTTGTTGTGACAGGTAATTTTGCAATATATGACAAACAAGTGAACATTTATGCAATAAATCAGAAATAAAAGTATTTTACCACTAAATTTTGTGAAATGATAAATGATTATTACCTGCTTGATTTTTTTCTGGAGATACGGCTTAGCAACCATCTTGAAAATGGCAGCCATTTTAATTTTCAGCAGGAGCAATATTTTTGCATAAAGAGTGATCCTTGGAGACTAGAGATCATTTATGTTAAATTTCATGCTTGCATCATAAGATATTCTGATGAAAATAAGAAAATATCTTCAGCACAGTTCCTGAAATATCAGGATTTATAGATTTCATGGTGGCCATCTTGGACGCCATCTTTGCTTTGACCATTTGATTATGTACTGGAGCCCAGACAACATTCCTATTAGATTCTTTGACCCCTAAAACCTAGGTATACGCTCAAAATATTGTCTTTCATCCAAATACTTGCTTTAGGAATAATACTTTTCAATTTGGATAGCGGCCATCTTGGAAAATGGTCGCCATCTTGATTTTTTTCGTGGCCAGCGCCATTTTTTAACACAGTAGACCAAAGAGAGTATTTGTGCCAAATTTCATGATTGCATCACAAACCGAAGTATTCTAGGGGTATTTTGCAGTTATCTGCTGCACTATTACAACACAGCTCGGAAGGATTTACTTAGCTGGGGGTCTGGCTTCCCCCAAGGCTTTCTGCCCTCACTTTCACCCAAACACTATCTGTTTATCAACACCAAATATGTTTTTTTCTATGAATGTCCGACATCCCGCATTTCCCTTCACATCATGCCCCTCATTTATTTTGTATATGGAGTCAAGGCTCATGGAAGAGCTAGAACACTGAACGGATCAGGATGTAACATAACAAAAGTAACAGTAAAGGGGGGGGGGGGACACCAACACCAGAGTTGAAGGACAAAATAGAGGGAGACGTAAACAAACAATGTGTGTGGGGAGGAATGAGGGTAGTGGAGGATGCACGGAGTGGACAGGATGGATAAAGAAGGGAACCCTCATGAAGGAAAAGCTGGAAATCTGGAAGGAGGTGGACGGGAGGAGAATACATCATGATTTTGGATCGGGGACGATCTGAGATGGTGGCGAGCAGCTGTCTTGAAGACGTGGAGGGAAGAATGAGATTGAAGCGAATGTGGATGTTGTTTCCGCAAGTGAGGAAAAAAAAAAGAGTAACGAATGAGTGGAGCTGAGCAGTGATTCTGGATTTCGGTACTTTCACCAGGAGGGGGTTGATGTTGGACCGCGTGAGCCCTGCAGAAACCTAGGGGTGGGGGTGGGGGAGGGGGGGACAAAGCACGGAAAGAATGGAGAGAGAGACAGAGAGAGTGCAAGACCAGAAAGGACGCAGTAGAAAACAGAGAGACCACCAACCTGTCTGTGATGATGACGTGATAGACCCATTGACTCAGCTTTATCATGGGAGATTCCAATGATCTTGAAGGCCTTGGTTTCCACGGCATCAATCTCCCCTAAAATGGGAAGTCTCTCATTGCAGATGAACTTCCGCACAACCTGTCATTCAGGATAATGCTACTGGGGTTCTTACCAGGGTATAAGGGTGGGTGGGTGGATGGTGGTGGTCGTTATTTAGCCCCAGACAGTTCTCTATAACAGGCCCACGACATGGGGACAGCTGATCAATTTCTCAAGAGAGACTCAGAGATCCCCCACATCCAAGCCTTCATGAAGCCAGCCAGGGCCATGAGACAGAGACAGAGACAGAGACAGAGACAGAGACAGAGACAGAGGAGGTAGGCTGATCCTTGGGGACTGTTTGGCACTCTGACCGTGACCATGCTACCATGATGGATCCGGGCAGCAGGGATGAGTGGGTAAGATTTAACCACCCAATTTGTGTTGGGGGGTACAACCACCATGAAGCAACCTTGATAGTTGCGGAAAGGGTGGTTTTGTGATTGCATGGTACAGGAGGGAAACTGACTTTTAGAACAAGTGATATATTTCTCAATTTTCCACAGTGTCCTCTCTGTCCTCTTACCTGTTCATTTCTTGCTTACTTTGTCCAACTGGAGCCCCATTGTTCCCATTGCCACGACTTTATTACATTGTCACCTCACACTTCCACAGGCCTCGATCTTAGATAGAGAGTATGAACTAAACAAGAAAGTACACACCTGTATTGCATCATCCAGAAAAACAACAGCTGTCTGTAAGCACAGAGGATCTGAGGAAGAAGGATAAAGACAGTCGGTCAATCAAAGACAGACACTTGACTGTATCCAATGGTACATTGCTATTTGTAGAGAACACCAAGACTTATGGTAATGTGCATCCCAATGATGCGACTGTATGAAAGTTTTCCATGTTGTACCATGGTCATGACATCACGCTGTTCACTTACTCCTTCAACCTTTATGCAGGAAACACAACCAACCCTCCTCAACATTATGTATTCCCAGCAATGTCTCCTCCAGATCCTAATTGATCAAACTCCCAATGCATGCTTGCACTCAGCACAACCTCCTTAAAAACAATCCTCCTTTACCTTGTGTTTGGTGGTGCATTTGTGTTTGGGCAAGTCCAACAGCTCTATTTAACAAATGGACATTCTTAAGGTCGTAAGGAACCTCACTCATAACATTTCAAGCTGTTACGCCCGTCACCGAAGGTGGATGGAGATTACGTTTTCACCGCTGTGTTTGTGACTTACAAAATCGAAGACGCACAATTTACAGTACCTTTAGAAAGTTGAGAATTCACACCCCTCGACTTTCATCACATTGTGTTGCGTTACAGCCTGAATTTCAAATGGATTAAATTAAAAAATTCGTCACCGATCCACACAAAATACCCCATCATGACAAAGCGGAAACATGTTTTTCGAAATTTTTATAAACTAATAACAAATTTACATAAGTGTTCAACCCCCCGAGTGAATACTTTGTCGAAGCACCTTTGAGAGCGATTGCAGCTTCGAGTCTTCTTGGGTATGTCTGTATCAGCTTTACACACCTGGATTTGGGGATTTTCTCCCATTCCTCCTTGCAGATTCGCTCAAGCTCTGTCAAGTTGGATGGGGAGCCCAAGGAGACTCCAACAACTCGCTAACCGAGTGTATCCAGAGGCACAATGTGGTTTCCGAGCAGGTAGATCCACTGTGGATGTGATCGTCTCCCTTCGTCAGCCTCAAGAGAAGGGCAGGGAACAGAACACACTGCTCTACCTCGCTTTCGTGGATCTCACAAAAGTTTTGACACTGTTGGCAGAATGGGTTTCGACAAGGTGTTAGAACGGATTGGCTGTCCCCCAAGCTTCTAAGTCTCATCCATTCCTTTCATGACAACATGCATGGCACAATACAGTTTGATGGTACCACTTCAGAAAGCTTCGAGATCAATAACAGAGTGAAGCAGGGCTGTGTCCTGGATCCAACGCAGTTTGGTATTTTGTTCTCGGTACTTCTGAGGTACTCTTTCCTTGCAGACATGGAAGGAATCTACCTTCACACCAGGACAGATGGCAAGCTGTATAACCTGTCAAGATTAAGAGCAAAGAGAAAAGAGCGACGCGTCCTCATCAGAGAACTTCTCCATGCCGATGACGCTGCACTTGTCACCCGCATCGAAGACTGGCTCCAGAAGCTAATAGATCGCCTCTCCCATGCATGCACGATGTTCTCTCTCGCCGTCGGTGTCAAGAAAACCGTCATGTTGGGACAAGATGTCACAACCCAGCCCCTGATTGCACTAAACAATACTCTGCTGGAAGTCGCCAGCAAATTCAGTTATCACTGGTCGATAGTGACGAACAACTCGTCTCTCGACGATGATGAACTGAACGTATGCATCGGGAAAGCAGCGATCACCTTTGGTCGTCTAACAAAGAGGGCATGGAGGAACAACAATCTGACCCTCAGAACCAAGATGCTGATCTGCAAGGTGTGCATCATAAGCACCCTACTACACGGCTGTGAAACATGGACGACTTATAGCTGCCAAGATCGGAGACTGAACAATGCCCAGCTTCGCCCTCTACGACGCATCCTTGGCATCACGTGGAAGGACAGATGCACAAATGCAGATGTCCTCTCCCAGGCAAACCTGCCAAGCATCCCTGCACTCATCAAGTAAAGATTACTTCAATGGCTTGGGCATGTGCACAGGATGGAAGGTGGACGTATCCCAAAGGACGCCCTATATGGGGAGATAGCCGGGGCCAAAAGACCAAAAGGGCGCCTGAAGGTGAGGTGGAAAGATTTTTTTTTTAATGGAAATCACCCCAAACAAGGCGTAAAGGTACTCTTGGTAAGGATGTTTGTAAGCAGGATATGAAAGCCCGACACATCAAGTTTGACATGTGAAAGACTGTCGCCAACTCCAGAGACACATGGCGATATCAATTATGGGCTGGGATGAGCCATCACAATGACCGGTGGCTGTAGCAGCTGCACGACAGACGCTGTCGCCGCAAACATCATCATCCCACAACGACAGGAGACAACAACCACACCAACCAGTTCAGATGTGGCACCTGTGGTAGACTATGTCGCTCCCAAATCGGCCTATACAGTCACCAACAGAAGTGTAATACATGACTGACCTCACCAAGAAGAGCTGCATATCTACCACCTTGCACAGATGAACGGTTGCCATTGCTAATTAGAGACAATATAAAAATACCTATTTTACATTGGTATATTCGACATGTCGACCTTGAGAGCCCTTACATCCTTTAGACCCCTTAGAAGCCAAAGACCCTTTCAAACCCTCTAAGACCCTTAATAACCCTAAGGCCCTGGAAGACCCTTTAGACCCCGAAGATGCCTTAAGACCCTTTAGAATTTAGGCCCCGAGTACTCTTAAGATCTTGAAGGCCCTGTAGACCCCCATTAGTCCCATAAGACCCCGTTAGACCTTCTGTCTGAGGGCCTTCTGCAATAACACTTGAGGGTCACCAGTCAGAATCAAAAGACCCCCCCCCCCGTTGATAAACCATCTCAGATCCAGGCAAAAATAGCATTCTTTTCCTGTAGTAATTCTCTGCAGACTACTGTAGTAGGACCTGTGACCAACTATAGTATATGAGAGTACGGCTCTCGTATACTGTAGTTCTAACTGTAGCATTTTTGCCAGGGGTACCAAGGGTACAAAATTGAATTAATTAATTATTTATTTTATGTTTTTTTTTTTTCAGGTTCTGCTCATCTCGGTTAGTGGCATCGGGAAAAGTCCCCAAATGGAAGAGAAAAAAACGGTATCCATGACAACAATTCCACCCATTATGATCAAATGGGATTTGTTTTTTTTGTAATATTATTGCCAAAGCTCAGGAATTTTTCCAAGATATCACATAAACATATTTGTACACATGTGTAGTTTATGTGTATAAAATCTGGTCAAAATAAGTCAAAGGTCAAGGTCAATGCCATCCAAAACATGTAAAACACCTTTTAGGCGGTTATTAACAAAATATGTTCTGCACACCATTCCATCATGTAAAAACACTTGATCGGTCAAATTTTCCAAAGTGCTGTTTCCATGGCAACTATTGTTTATTTCGATTTCGCAAGTGTCATGCTATGCACGACATCTTTCTTGTTTGTTCGTCTGTGAGCAATGATACCTCAAAAGCTTACGGACGGATTCGGACAAAGCATGGTGGATATGTTCGGTGTGTGACGAGGACAAAATGGATTCGATTTCGGTGAAGATCTGAATGCGGATCCGGATATGAGCGTTATTTAACCGATTTTTCATCATTAATTAGAGGTGGGGCCAAAAACGATATGTAGCACAATATCTCAAAAGGTTGTGGACGCATTCGGACGAAACTTGGTGGACGAGTTGGGTTGGTGACAAAAACGAGCCGATTAGATTTTGGTTGAAGGTACGGATACAGATCCGTGGGATACAAAATGTAAACCGTTCAGCCTGGCAGAGGTATGCGCTCGATCCAGTGCCATTCTACTTTGTCATGAGAACTTGTTCAAAGTTTGATTCGATTTTATTTAACATACATCAGGAACATCGGAAACACGACGCGCGTCGACAGCCAGGTTTAACGTCCAACCATGACGGTGACAATGGCAGCAACTCACCTGACATGTAACTTGCGCGGCTCTTGTTTTCCTTTTCTTCATTTGCATAAAACTCTTCACGGAACGCAGGGTTATCTTTTCCCTCACAGTCTTCTGCACCAATTGTAAATGTCGGACGTTTATGTCCATTCCCACAGTCGTTCACGTCCTGCGTTGCCTTTCCCATCTGTTGGCTGCATTCATCCATCGCAAATCCCTCACAACTTTTCTCATCAATCTCTGAAAAAGACATTGTACTCCTCCTGTCTGTCGATTCCCCGAGTGACATACAACGCCTGTTTTTGCAATCCGCAAATGACACTCTCCACCCATCTTTGCAACCTCTTTCCTCTTGCTTCACGTCAACGTTTCCTGACATCTCTATTTTGCCATCACTGCTCCGTCTTCTCTTTCGCCATTGCTTTTTTTCTTTGATGATCAAACCCTGTGTCGGCTGCGACGATCTCCCCTGATCCTGTTCCGGCCCCTCGCAGACTCCCCCATAATTGGCTGGCACAGTTCTGGCATCATCAGGAGCATCTGGGGGTAACAGGTGACTCCATTCATCTCCCATCAAATCTGCATAACAAATGACAGAACAAGTGATGATGATACAATCATGATGCCAACAACAACTCTTTTCAAAAAAATGGCAGTCTGGTTAGGGTTATAGTCTGAGCCCTTGCCTCAAGATCGTGTGACCATCCTTAAAATGCATGCACTTCATGAAAATAGCTGTTGGTCCGTTATGTGTTCGCTATTCAAGTCATACCATACATGTAATTAATAAGGTTCTCAACGGGATAGACTGAATTAAATCCATTCTAATTATAACAAGTTGCTGGCAACTTTCAAGGCTTCCGAGCAGTAGAATGTCGAGGTGAAGAGAGTAAAGAGACATGTTCAAATGTAAAGTTTTTCAAGTGGTGCTGGCCGCCTATTTACCTCTCCTCCGCAAACTTGAACCTTCCTGGCGGTTCGATGAAGTACAAAGAACTTTGACCAAGAAGAAGGCCATTTTACCCATCATGCATGCACTGCATCAACAACACTAAATGTAATCTGACAGGTTCATTGACGTTACCCCATCCATCCATCGGGACCATACTCTGTGCAGAGCGTTGGTGCTGGTTAAGCAGTCTCCTTGGCTATCGGGTACAAACCTGGACAGGTCGCCACTCCGACACAGAATACCAGCAAGCTGGCACTCATTTTACCGACCTCGGGAGGATGACAGGCAGAGTCAACCCCACCTGGTATTAATTCAACAGCTGAGTGGGGTTTGAACTCAGGGTCATTGGATCCCAAGCTCACCATCAAAACCACTGAGCCAACACCAGGCTTATAAGTTACCCCATTCCCAAGTTATTGCAATTTCCCCTCCCCCCTTTTTGTTTGGTAGTTGTCGGTTGATTTGTTCTTTTTCTGTTTCAACCACACTTCCCCCTTCCTCTTCTTGCTGTGGTTCAGCTAGTTCACCTCCTTTTAATCTCATTCTCACTTCTACTCTGTCGTTGGTGTTTCTCCCTTTCCAAATGCCTCCATCATGTACTGTATACAAAAACACAAGGTTTGATTCCCCTGGGGGAGGGGGGGGGGGAATTGACCCCATTTCTGGCTTCCTGGTCATCATCTCTGTTGACAGATGCTAACATGATAACAAATCGAAGACATCTACATTGGCTCCAAAACCAAAGTATGCGGTGAAATGAAGCATCCCAAACGAACGCACTGAATGGGTCTTCGACCGAAGGTCAGGGCTCGTGATGAGACAAAAACCCACAGAAGAATGAAATTCTCGTTTAAACCAATCAACTGTTTCTGCTGCCACCAACTGGCCCCTTGAGTGTCACAGGCCATTTCGGGGAAACATTTCTCCATTTATTTTGCTGTTCCCTTCATTATCTTAAACATCTCCATCCAAGCTCCTCGTAATCACCTCCTTTATAATGTATAGAGACCTGTCACCTTGATCCACTGCTCATAGCTGAGTCGAGCGAGGTCCGGAACCAATCTAATTGTTTAATGCTGAACCCACTCTCTGGCAGCTCTATCCTTTTAGATTGTTATTTCCCATCCCCAACACCTTACACTTGCTCAGGTTAAACTCCATATGCCAATCTTTTGCCTCATCTATGCAAATATCAACACTTTCCTGAATCTGATCACCACCCCCTCTGATATCCACCTTACCTCCAAGCTTTGTGTCATCTGCAAATTTGGAAAGCCTACTATTCACCCCATTATCCAAATCGTTGATGTAAATAATGAATAGTAATGGTCCAAGTACTGATCCCTGAGGTACCCCGCAACTTACATCCTCCCAGCAAACGTCCTTCCACTCACAGCCACTGTTTACTTCCTACCACTAAACCAGTTTCCAATCCAATTAGCTACCTGACCAGCCACTCCACAAGCCCTCACCTTTGCGAACAACCTCCGACGTGGTACCTTATCAAATGCCTTTTTTAAATCTAGATATACTATGTCTACTGCCTTTCCCTCATCCACCCAATCAGAAACTGCTTCATCGAACTCGAATGCTCTTAGATTACCGAGCTGTTCCTTCACTTCCTCCACTTCAACCTGGATTTTGTGCAAAAACCCTTCTTCACCTCCTTGATAGATACTCTCAGCTATTGGCAATTCTCCTTAGCCTGGTGTTAGCTTAGTGGCTAGGGTGACAGGCTTAGGATCTTAGAGTCCTGAGTTCAAACCCCATTAGCAGCTGAATTAACACCAGATGGGGTCGACAGCCTGTCATCCTTCTGAGGTCAGGGGGCACAGCATCAGTGGCACAGCCGTGCTTCCAAGAAATGATAGCTACCCGACAACCAAGCTGCCATACGCAAGAACAGATTGTCAATTCTGCTGACTGTTCTTGTGTAAAAGTTGAAGCAAAATACCTGTTTAATAAGCCTGCCATCTCACTTTCATCACTAACCACTCTCCCAGTGCGATTCCTCAATGGGCCCACACTGGTCCTAACCTGTTCTTTCCCCCTGATATACTTAAAGAAAGCCTTGCTATTATGCATAATATTCTTAGCCACGTCCTTCTCATGCTCTCTTTTGTCTTGTCGAGTTATTTTATCAACTTGCCTCCGTTTACAAGTCATACTTCAGGGGTTTTGGAGATATCTTGTCAAAAGGTCACAAACCCACGATGACCATCAAGCCTGTTGACCAATCAGGTTCATTGAAATGACCATGAAGGACAAGATCTGAAAACTTTGAACAACCCTGTGAAGTTTGTGAGGGTGGGATATCTGAGAAAAGAATCATTTAAAATCACAACAAGAACAAGAACTTATCGGTTTATGGCTCGGAAGTTCCCGACCGGCTCGCAGATTGGAAATTTTCATTTTAAACTACAAAATGGACTTTGACATTTGACTTGAGTGACACGTTTGTCGGCTCTTTAAAACGATTGTGGAGGACGTTTGTCGTCATCTAGAATAGGAAACATGCTTTCCCTATAAAATAAAATAAAATAAAATAAAAATCACAAAAGCTACACAACTACAGGTGGAGGTTTGAACTCGAGCTCTGATCCGCTGCCATTCCAGGTTCTGTCTATCGAGGTGAAAAATGGAAAAAAAAAACTCCAAAACATGACACAAGCAGTTCTCAAAACCACAAAGAAACCACAGTGGTGAACGTATGGCTTCGGGTAAACCTTTCAGAGCTTATCATCACGGTTCAGACTCGTGTTATCGGTTAGGTACCATCATGCAATCCAATGGAAAGGGAACAAGATGCAACTTCACACACATGGACCGGCAACAGTGATCTAAATTTGTCCATATCTTGCGTGGATAGTGGTAGTAGTAGTAGTATACACTGGTACTCATTTTTGCCGACCTCGGAAGGATGACAAGCTGAGTCAACCCCACCTGGTGTTAATTCAGCAGCCAACAAGGGCTCAAACTCAGTACCCTAAGATTCCAAGTCAACCCCCAACTACGAAGCCAACGACACACAGTTCGACAAAACGATAACAAGGCAATCAACACTCCATCAATCTCTTTGGTGATTTGACAAATTCAACGTATCTTTCCATCCTGGACAATATCGCTGTCCAACCTTATCACTTCAGAATGATCATCAAACGAGCCCACCTATACATTTCCAAGCACAGCCGAGAGAAGACGTTAAATTACATGAACTTCTAGGTCTCATCGTAAACCATGACCTCCCCTGTGCTGCCTGGGCAGCAAATCTGACCTCCAAAGCCAGGCACGGTGAAAGAATCCTTGATCATTCCAGGTCATCCTTCAAAGAGCAGAACTATTCACTGTCCATGGCTCGATCGAGTACAGCTCTGTACTGTGGGCTGGTGCTTAGGTATCACGTCTGTCTCTCCTGAATGATGTGCAACATAAAGTTCTCAAAACTATTTGAATCTTCAGCGATGAGGACAAAACACAAGACGTGTTTCTCTCACATGGCGGACAGGTCGATTGGTAATCTCTCTGGTTTAGCTCCTTCTGATCACTAATCCCTTGACTTTACCTATCAACTCGAGGGTGTATCAAGTGTGGAAGTTTGCATCACGTGTGGAAGTTTGCACCACGTGTGGAAGTTTGCACCAAGTGTGGAAGTTTGCACCAAGTGTGGAAGTTTGCACCAAGTGTGGAAGTTTGCACCAAGTGTGGAAGTTTGCACCAAGTGTGGAAGTTTGCACCAAGTGTGGAAGTTTGCACCAAGTGTGGAAGTTTGCACCACGTGTGGAAGTTTGCACCACGTGTGGAAGTTTGCACCACGTGTGGAAGTTTGCACCACGTGTGGAAGTTTGCACCAAGTGTGGAAGTTTGCACCAAGTGTGGAAGTTTGCACCAAGTGTGGAAGTTTGCACCAAGTGTGGAAGTTTGCACCACGTGTGGAAGTTTGCACCACGTGTGGAAGTTTGCACCACGTGTGGAAGTTTGCACCACGTGTGGAAGTTTGCACCACGTGTGGAAGTTTGCACCACGTGTGGAAGTTTGCACCACGTGTGGAAGTTTGCACCACGTGTGGAAGTTTGCACCACGTGTGGAAGTTTGCACCACGTGTGGAAGTTTGCACCACGTGTGGAAGTTTGCACCAAGTGTGGAAGTTTGCACCAAGTGTGGAAGTTTGCACCAAGTGTGGAAGTTTGCACCAAGTGTGGAAGTTTGCACCAAGTGTGGAAGTTTGCACCAAGTGTGGAAGTTTGCACCAAGTGTGGAAGTTTGCACCAAGTGTGGAAGTTTGCACCAAGTGTGGAAGTTTGCACCAAGTGTGGAAGTTTGCACCAAGTGTGGAAGTTTGCACCAAGTGTGGAAGTTTGCACCAAGTGTGGAAGTTTGCACCAAGTGTGGAAGTTTGCACCACGTGTGGAAGTTTGCACCACGTGTGGAAGTTTGCACCAAGTGTGGAAGTTTGCACCAAGTGTGGAAGTTTGCACCAAGTGTGGAAGTTTGCACCAAGTGTGGAAGTTTGCACCAAGTGTGGAAGTTTGCACCACGTGTGGAAGTTTGCACCAAGTGTGGAAGTTTGCACCAAGTGTGGAAGTTTGCACCAAGTGTGGAAGTTTGCACCAAGTGTGGAAGTTTGCACCACGTGTGGAAGTTTGCACCACGTGTGGAAGTTTGCACCAAGTGTGGAAGTTTGCACCAAGTGTGGAAGTTTGCACCAAGTGTGGAAGTTTGCACCAAGTGTGGAAGTTTGCACCACGTGTGGAAGTTTGCACCAAGTGTGGAAGTTTGCACCAAGTGTGGAAGTTTGCACCAAGTGTGGAAGTTTGCACCACGTGTGGAAGTTTGCACCAAGTGTGGAAGTTTGCACCAAGTGTGGAAGTTTGCACCAAGTGTGGAAGTTTGCACCAAGTGTGGAAGTTTGCACCAAGTGTGGAAGTTTGCACCAAGTGTGGAAGTTTGCACCAAGTGTGGAAGTTTGCACCAAGTGTGGAAGTTTGCACCACGTGTGGAAGTTTGCACCAAGTGTGGAAGTTTGCACCACGTGTGGAAGTTTGCACCAAGTGTGGAAGTTTGCACCACGTGTGGAAGTTTGCACCACGTGTGGAAGTTTGCACCACGTGTGGAAGTTTGCACCAAGTGTGGAAGTTTGCACCAAGTGTGGAAGTTTGCACCACGTGTGGAAGTTTGCACCAAGTGTGGAAGTTTGCACCAAGTGTGGAAGTTTGCACCAAGTGTGGAAGTTTGCACCACGTGTGGAAGTTTGCACCACGTGTGGAAGTTTGCACCACGTGTGGAAGTTTGCACCACGTGTGGAAGTTTGCACCAAGTGTGGAAGTTTGCACCAAGTGTGGAAGTTTGCACCAAGTGTGGAAGTTTGCACCAAGTGTGGAAGTTTGCACCAAGTGTGGAAGTTTGCACCAAGTGTGGAAGTTTGCACCAAGTGTGGAAGTTTGCACCAAGTGTGGAAGTTTGCACCAAGTGTGGAAGTTTGCACCACGTGTGGAAGTTTGCACCAAGTGTGGAAGTTTGCACCAAGTGTGGAAGTTTGCACCAAGTGTGGAAGTTTGCACCAAGTGTGGAAGTTTGCACCACGTGTGGAAGTTTGCACCAAGTGTGGAAGTTTGCACCAAGTGTGGAAGTTTGCACCAAGTGTGGAAGTTTGCACCAAGTGTGGAAGTTTGCATCACGTGTGGAAGTTTGCACCAAGTGTGGAAGTTTGCACCAAGTGTGGAAGTTTGCACCAAGTGTGGAAGTTTGCACCACGTGTGGAAGTTTGCACCAAGTGTGGAAGTTTGCACCAAGTGTGGAAGTTTGCACCAAGTGTGGAAGTTTGCTAAGAGATGAGATGGTCCGCACGCCAAGAACTGTCAGCAAACAAGGAATTATCTGTCATAAACTAATGTTAGTACACCAGCCAACATGTATTTTTTTTAAACTTTGGGGTGCATTTTTTGTTAATAGCAGGCATCCATGCTAGGTCAATCAGTCATAGGGTCGGGAAGAAAATGTGGGTGGACGCCACCCTCGATTTTGACCTTGAAGGTCATTTTCAAGGTCAAATAAGGTCAAATTTTGTGTGTTTTACATTGTGCATTAATTGACATCAATTTTGCTCGCTCCATCCATATAAACTATTTTTAATATCAAAAACATGTATTTAGGGTGTTTAATTAACAAGTGAATTTTATTTTTTACCCATATGTGTATGGCGTCGTGAAACACCGAAATGTGATTTTCTCGAAATGTGTTTATTCTGCATGTTAAAGTAATTTGCACACCGAATCTTTTGGTTTAAACCTTCATACACGTTCAATAAACTACTTTGTCACTGTAAAATGCCAAACAATTATTTTGCTTGCAATGGCCACTTGTTTTATTTGTCCTTAAACATTTTATAGCCCCCTCTTGTGGCAGATTTGTTCAAAGAAATTCCAACATGGCGGTTTGGTGCTGTGACCATGCTTTATCAGGCAGTGTACATAATTGACGCAAACTGCACATCAAAAGTGAGTAACTTTGATAAAAAAATAGACATGTGTTGGTTAGAGAGATATATATATATACAACAATTATCTGGGCCCATTAAGGAAACGGGACCAGGGCATTTACACGTCTTTTTGACGGTTGGTATACACTGTGTACGGGGAGTCTTTATTTGGTCTAAGTTTGAGCCTGGCAATTCCACATTTAGATTCGAGTTAAACCATATTGTTAATCGGTAAACAACTATTCAGAGGACATACTAAAATTGCGTTTGGAATGACGGAATGCCGTAAAACGGACCATCATACCACATTTGGGTCAAATTGCACATGTATTGCCCCGTACCGTTGATGCAGTACTATGTACAAAGAAACGTTTTTGTGGCTGATTGAGGGAACTGTCGGGTTTCATGACACACTCAGGAAGCACCACTCAAAAACCTTCGCCGATTTGTATAAGGCAAATGTATGTACTAAACAGAATGTACAGAAAACAATCAAAGCTGACAGAAAGCTACTGCAGCGATTGCTCAATGCTGTCACCGCCGGGCGACCACTGGAAATGGCGACCATTCTCAAGCATGAACTCTCTCCAATCCCACTGTCTCTGGCCAAGGTTGGAGGGAAGATTAACTCTGCTTCAAAGTCGGAGCTGATTAACATATTGATGGCAGGACTACAAGTACCTCCTGAAGTTCCAGAAGCTGACAAGAAGACATGTGCGATTATACATGGTCACGCCCTCATCCAAGCTCTCGGAAAGCCTGTTGGGTGTCAGACATTTGGTGAATATGCTGATGCGTTTGTAAAAACTGTAACACGTCACTTTGGACAGCACACAATGAGAGTTGATGTAGTATTTGATCGCTACATCGGGGAAAGCTCCATCAAGGCAGTGACTCGCTCAAAGCGACTGGGGAAAAAAAAAAAGATACCAATCCGCAAGCTCATCGATGGGCCCAATGTCCCACTCCCACAGGTTTGGGTCCAGTTCATTGCCTTGGATGTGAACAAAGCTGATCTTGCCAATTTCTTAGCCGAGGAAATCATAAAGAAAGGTAAAGACCTGCCCGGGCGATTTGAGCTTGTAACCGGAGGCGGATTTACAGATGTTAGTGATGCAAGGTCAACAAGGAGAGATGACCCCAGGCTTCACGGAAACCATGAAGAGGCTGATACCAGGCTGATACTCTCTTCGTGTGAGGCAGTTAACGCAGGATACCAAAGAGTGCTCGTAATCTGCAGAGACACAGATGTCATGATACTTCTGATACACTTTGTATCAACAAGAATATCCGAAGTGTGGATGTTGTCTGGAACACCAAAGAATCGGAAATGTTACCCACTACATGCAGTATCTTACACAACCTGTGAGGGAAAACCTACTCAACTTCCATGCGCTAACAGGTTGTGACACAGCATCTTATTTCAGTGGCCATGCAAAGAAGTCATGCTGGAAAGCATTTGAAAGCCAACCACTTCTTGTCAAGGGGATCGGTCGTGATGGAGAGTTTGCACCTATTGAACAGTTTGTGTGTCACCTGTATGGGACACCTGACCAACAAACCGTCAACCATGCCAGGCTCCAACTCTTTGGAAAGGCTAAGAAGGGACGAGAGATGTTACCACCGACGACGGATCAATAGCGAACGCAGTGAGCTTCATACTTAACGCGTGCACGTGAGAGAATAGGAAACAACAACAACAACAACAACAACAGCAACACAATACCCCTGGCTATTTCGAATCCGTGTCGTTAGCTATGACCTTTTGCTTCCGGTTGTTGTTAAACTTGTGCGGTGTATAAACACGATTGGGTTTTATTTATATCTTGTGAATATTACTTAACGCGTGCACATGAGAGAATAGGAAACAACAAAAACACAATACCCTGGCAATTGTGAATCCGTGTCGTTGGCTATGACCATTTTGCTTCCGGTTTTTTTTTTTGTTTCCGGTTTTTGTCATGGGGAATGATGCATGCCGGGAGATCATGACCGGAAGTGTTTATTTATTTATTCAATTATTTTTTTTCCCAAAGTTCATTTTATACTTCCGAAAGTGATTTTTTTTCATGACAGGAAGTGTTTATTTAGTATTTAACATCACCGGGAGTGATTTTGAAACTCTTTCCTGAACTTTTAATTTATTTTATTCTTGACCAGAAGTGATCGTTTATTTATTTATTTATTTATTCAATTATTTTTTCCCCCAAAGTTAATTTTAATAAAGATTTCTCCCGCATCATCAAAAAATATTTTTTAATCGTGATTTACATTATTTGATCGGTGATCCCGAATTCAGGCCGAAGTAACCGGAAATTGCGTCAAAATCAGCTGTGCGGCGCTTACACGTACCACGGTATAGTTAGCAAGTATACAGTTGTGAACAAGTTTTATGTAAAGTCAGAAGCGAATGTAAGAAGAATTCTACGTTCGCTTCTAGGCTTTGCCTATTCCATATTATTTTAAACACATTGTAATCTCTATATCTATAAAACTGAGGATGTGTGTGTGTGTGTGTGTGTGTGTGTGTGTGTGTGTGTGTGTGTGTGTGTGTGTGTGTGTGTGTGTGTGTGTGTGTGTGTGTGTGTGTGTGTGTGTGTGTGTGTGTGTGTGTGTGTGTGTGTGTGTGTGTGTGTGTGTGTGTGTGTGTGTGTGTGTTTTTATGGCCGTTATGAATTTCCACAAACTCCAACCGATTCCATTCAAATTCGGTACGATTATGGCTTTTGGTCCAACTTAGGTCATGGGCTATAAATTTTTTTCCATAACACTTCCGATATTTGAAAAAAAAAAAAATCGATAAATTGATATCCCTTATGGGATTTTCCATTCAAATCCACTCAATTTTAAGGCCTACGGGGGACGCAAATTTCCACTTTGCCCCGAGCACCGTTTTACCTCCGCTACGCCACTGCCGAAAAATCCCTGATTGCAGAACAAATGGATAATTAATTTCATTCTTGCACTTCCCACTCAACTCCCCAAATAAGCTTAAACGCGATTTCTTTCTAATCTGCTCGCCCTCCCTAGCTTTTCTGCTGCATACACTGCATTTGTGTATTGTACATTTGGTGCATGCGAGAAATTTAAGGTGTTAATCAACGTTAAGATGACGAAATCGATCCAGTGCATGTAGTTCACGCCGTGCACGCGTGCAAGCTTTTTGTGCTGACCTCATTGCGCGTGTCCTATTGGTTGCTCAAGGTCATTGTCCTTTGCTTTACTTTTGCACCGACCACTCACGTGTGGTTTGGGATGCAACTCATTTGTCATTGGTCGGGCTATGCCAAGGAAAAACTTGTCACATTTTCTCCTGTTCCGCTATTTTCCGGTCACATCTTTAGTGCTGTGGACGACCGATTATCCTTTTTTCCTGTGATTGTGCTTCTGCTGTTTCCCGTTCTGAGGAACAATCCTGAGCTCGGCTGATTTTCAAACGCCGTTCGGTTACACTGACATTACACTTCCTATCCGTGAGTTATTACTTTTGCGTTCAACCACTCCCCCTTTTTTTACATATTGTTTTTTCGATATAAACCCCAACTAACAAATTTACCCGTCCAAGTTGTACTCGACCCTACAATTTTTTTTGTTCCAAAAACCGTAGTTCTTTTCAATCTCGGTTTACCTTTTTCGATAATGCCGCCGAAAAAGAGGGTTTGTCTTGGGCGTCGGTCAGTGTTAGCCACGACTCGAAGGGTTTCTAGGGCAAACGAGTCGATCGAGGAAACTACCGCCTGACTTTCACAGAATGCCCTGCGCGCAGCGGAAATCAGGGCTTCGGAGGGTGATGAACAGCGGGTGGTTCGGCTTTCCAGGAACGCTTCTGGAACAGCTCTTTCTAAGTCTACTGAGACTCCACAAGAGCGACGCGCAAGGTTAGATGGTAATAGTCAATGGCGGGACAACAACGGCTGCTTAGCTTGCAACGCATGCTGCATGAGAAAAATAATTACGTTCAGAGTTTTAAGTGTGCCTTAGAGTCAGCCCCATCCCCTACTTTTTCCGTTGTCATTGACGCGGATAAGAGGCCTGCGGGGGAGCACGCCCGCCGATACAATGCCCTTTCATATAACGAGGTCGCCATACTCCTCCATGGGGACCAGCGTAAAAAGCAGGACATTGTTTCACAGTCGCGATAGCCGTCTTCAACGAATCAATGAAACGCACCGGTCATATGACGCCCTACAATATCCGCATCCGCGCTTTCGCCCAAGGTTAGGACTCGACGTCTCAGCACTAACATGCGAGCTCACCTGCATGGAGACGGCGCGTCTGCGTCGTTCGCACAGGCTCTCCTTACGCTTGGCGACGGCACTATGCCAAACGACGACCGCGGCTTCGTTTCATTAGACTCCCTTTGCAGCGTTGTTGCTACTGCTTCTGATCTTATGGATTCAGTTTTCCCGCAACTTCCCCTTAAATATTCGGACATGGAGTGGCTAAGTCAGAGGGCCATTCTGGCCCCAAAAAAAATAGCGTTGTGAACAACGTAAACGATCAGCTACTCCAGCTCATTCCTGGAGAGGCCTACGTTTACAAGTCTATTGACAGGACTATCGATCCAGAAGACGCAGCAATCTATCCTATTGAGCTGTTAAATTCGCTCGAGCCTCCCGGATTGCCCCCCCCCCCAAACCTTGAAGTTCAAAGTTGGTGCTCCTATTATCCTGCTCCGCAATTTGGTTCCTCCAAAGCAGTGTAATGGGACATGCTTAGTCATCAAGGCATTAACACCACGTCTCATTGAAGTCATGATAACTACAGGCTGCGGCCGATGTGAAGTACTCCTTAAACGTTCTAAAAACCTAACTCATCTTTTGCGTGTTACTTCCCCCTTTTATCCGCCTGTCAATACATCATTTCACCCTAAGTTTTCTATGGTACCATACAGGTGTCCGGATCGAAGAGTCTTTACGCGGTTTAGGGCCGTCAATTATGAGGGAGTAAGCGTTTAACTGTTTAGTGGTGGAGCTACGCTTAGGCCAAAAAAAAAAAATGTTGCATTGGCGTAACGGGTCACTGAAAAATAGGGTAGGTCGGTCGGGATCTTTTTTTTTTTTATTTTTTTTTTCCTAATAAATTCCAAAATTTTTGGATAATAAATCCAAAAATTTAATAAATCCTAATAAATCCCTCCCAAAATCTCCCCCGGCTCGAGTACCACCCTTTTTGTCGGCGGGTTCTGTCCGAAACACTTCCGGGTTTTTGCGATCGCGATCAACAAGATACTTGAAATCGATAGCAAAAAAAACAAAAAAAACGTAGGGTCGGCGGAATTTTTAGGGTCGGGCGGGTTACGCCAATGCAACATTTTTTTTTGGCCTTACTGTGGCTTTCAGCAGCTATTCAGGAAATTTGCAAGAAATCCCGAGCAACGCCGGGCTTTACTGCTAGTGATGGATAAATGGCGAAACCGTTTCGCCCTTTTTCAGATCAAAAAAGTTTGCCGTTTCGCATCATACATGTAGGGCCGTACATCAAGGCATATAATACACAATGTTGCATGTTGCAGAGACTGTGTACTTCAGCAATAGTATAACTATCTTTTTTGCAAATATAAACATTAAATGAGCTTTCAACGGGGAAAAGTCCAGGATAAAATGACCTTTCAGGTCAAAATAAGTGGTTGCATCCACCAACATTAAATACTTCCCCACACGATGACTATAATTGATCTGGCATGGATGCCTGTTATAAACAATTCACCATAAAAATCAGATGTTGGCTGGTGTACTAGAACAAAATCTGACTGCCACAAGAGGGGGCTATACAGTATTAATTAAAGATAAAGCGAGTGGCCATCGCAAAAAAAAGTTTGTTTAGGATTTTACAGTGACAAATTTAGTATACCGAATGTGTGTGATAGTTTAAACCAAAAAAAGATTGGGTGTGAAAATTACTTTAACATGCAAAATAAACACATTTCGAGAAAAAAAAAAAGAAATCACATTTTTGTGTTTCAGAATGCCATAAACATATATGTGTAAAAACCTTAAAATTCACTTGTTAAACAGGCTAAATGCATGTTTTTGAAAATATAAATAGTTTCTCTGGATAGAGGAGGCAAAGTTGATGCCAATTCATGCACAATGTAAAAAAAAAACACAAAATTTGACCTATTTGACTTTGAAAATGACCTTTAAGATCAAAATCGAGGGTGGCATCCACCGACATTTTCTTCCCCACCCTATGACTCATTGATCTAGCATGGATGCCTGCTATTAACAAAAAAAAAAATCCACTAGAAATCGTTTTCTACAGGACTTTTCCATGTTTGGCTGGTGTACAACTTCAAGCTGTTTGTGCCTCTTTTGCCTGAACACAATGCCAAACACGTTCGCGTATTCAGTATCAATGAAACAAATGGATTAAAATCAATTTCTTCAACTTCACATCCAACTTACCTGTGGCCTGCTCCGCTTTGAAGGCGAAATTCTTGTGGTCGGTTGTTTTGTCGTTTGATGATTAAATCTTCGTTCCGCCTTGTTGTTTGTTTGCCTTCTCAGACGTACCAGTATCTATATACTACACTCGGATGATTACCTGTGGAGAGCGTACGTACCAGACTGACGTGATATTGATAGAGAAAACATCTGATCTGATCTGATTTGCACACAAATGTACAGACGATATATAGGGAGCTTCACATTATTTTTTTTTTTAATGACGTAGTCTGTCAAACACCACCCCACGTACAAGGAACCAAAGCTCGAGCTTGTTGAACCTGTTGAACCTGTGTGGAAGCATTGAGCGGTGTATAAGTACCGAGCTTCTAGTGCTCTTTTACAAATACCGTACATCACCGTTTATTATTGTAATCGTGATACAGATCCCCTAATCAACGAATGAGAATTGTTTTCGTTAGTCGATTTTACACACTGTGAGAGGAATTAAAAAAAAAAATACCCGATGAAGCGAACGACGCATTTTGCCATTACACCGCCTATGTTTAAAGGGTTAGTTTTACATCGTGACGAAGATCTTCGGGAACTGTGAAACATTTATATGAAATCTACGCGAAGAATGTTACTTGGAATGTTGGTAGAACGAGGAATGAATAAACACAGACGGCACATCAACACTTTTTACCATGAAACCCTCACATGGGACGACATCAGCATCGTGACTCACGAGTCACACAGGTGTCAGGAATCCAATCACCAATCCACATGGGACGTCATTGTTCATTCAAGGTCATCCATATGATATCTGTGGCTTCATTGGGTTTCTGTTTCCTTGATGAATGAAGTTATATCATGAATGTTTCAAATGACAGATTTTTTTTCTTTTCTGCTATCTCCGAAATACTGAATTGAAATGGGGGATTACCGGTGCACAATGACTTACTGATTCTGGAGATGAGTTTGATTTAAGGGAGGTAAATGTGTGCTCCGAGATGCAGCGCCACCCACCGGCACCCAAAGGTGAGAGGTGTGCTCCGAGATGCAGCGCCCCTGCTGGCACACAATTGTGGGGAGGTGCGTTCCGAGATGCAGCCCCCACTGCTGGCACACGAGGATGAGGAGGTATACTCTGAGATGCCGCTCCCCCTGCTGTCACCCAAAGGTGGGAGGTATGCTCCGAGATGCAGCGCCCGCTGCTGGCACACGAGGATGAAGAGGTATGCTCTGAGATGCCGCTCCCCCTGCTGTCACTCAGGAGTGGGAGATATGCTCCGAGATGCAGCGCCTCTTGCTGGCACCAAAGGATGGGGCGGGGTGGGGGGGGGTTCAGGATTGGATTTCTCAAGAAGAAAATAGAATAATCTAAGACAAGGATACGGAGTCGTCAAGCATGATACATCAGAGGTCCTAACTTGGTGAAGCATGGTGTCATCTCGAGGCCTGGCTCATCAAGGTCGTTCGTGTCACTGAAGAATGATGATGTGTATGAGGCAGTTACGAGAAAGTTCCTTTGCAACTGAACCATTGCGATTGATCTAACCTTCACTCTCACTCCATATTAACCCCAAGGCAAAATCCCCCAATGCCAACTGACCCGAACCATCCAATACCTTTATCCTACAACCCCAGAGCTGAACTCCATAACCCTAAATCTCTAACCTTGTGGTTGCCCAATGATTGGCAGTTTCTTTGGAAGAGCTTCCCTGAAGCTTGTCAAGAAGGTTTAACCATTTCATGCAAATGGCAAATTCGTTATGGTATTCCATTGGGGTTTAGGGTGGACTTATGGCATTCCACTGGGGTTTAGGGTGGACTTATGGCATTCCATTAGGGGTTTAGGGTTGAGTTATGGCATTCCACTGGGGTTTAGGGTGAAGTTATGGTATTCCACTGGGGTTTAGGGTGGACTTATGGCATTCCACTGGAGTTTAGAGTGGAGTTATGGCATTCTATTGGGGTTTCGGGTCGAGTTATGGCATTCCACTGGAGTTTAGGGTCAAGTTATGGCATTCCATTGGGGTTTAGGGTGGAGTTATGGCATTCCATTGGGGTTTAAGGTGGAGTTATGGTATTCCATGGGGGTTTAGGGTGGACTTATGGTATTCCATGGGGGTTTCGGGTCGAGTTATGGTATTCCACTGGAGTTTAGGGTCGAGTTATGGCATTCCATGGGGGTTTAGGGTCGAGTTATGGCATTCCATGGGGGTTTAGGGTGGAGTTATGGCATTCCATTGGGGTTTAGGGTGGAGTTATGGCATTCCATTGGGGTTTAGGGTGGAGTTATGGTATTCCATGGGGGTTTAGGGTGGACTTATGGTATTCCATGGGGGTTTCGGGTCGAGTTATGGTATTCCACTGGAGTTTAGGGTCGAGTTATGGCATTCCATGGGGGTTTAGGGTCGAGTTATGGCATTCCATGGGGGTTTAGGGTGGAGTTATGGCATTCCATTGGGGTTTAGGGTGGAGTTATGGTATCCCATGGGGGTTTAGGGTGGACTTATGGTATTCCATGGGGGTTTCGGGTCGAGTTATGGTATTCCACTGGAGTTTAGGATGGAGGTATGGTATTCCGTTGGGGTTTAGGGTGTCTCCCAGTCCTGTCTGCCATCCCACCCCCTGATGTTTGCCAGAAGGAAAGAACGCTGAGAGAGTTTGATCGCGTCAACACCAACCTGGAGTTTCCAATCCGTGAAGACCTGCAGAAAGTAGCAAATATGAGACTCGGGTCACGCAAAGCTTTCTGGGGATCCGTAAATATTTTTGGTGATCTGCGGTCTAACATGAAAGAAAGTGGGACAATCTCTGGGCAGACAACAACATTGCGAACAATGCAGGGACTAACATGAAGGAAAGTGGGACAATCTCTGGACAGACAACAACATTGCGAACAATGCAGGGACAAACATGAAGGACAAGTGGGACAATCTCTGGACAGACAACAACATTGCTAACAATCCAGGGACTAACATGAAGAACAAGTGGGACAATCTCTGGGCAGACAACAACATTGCGAACAATGCAGGGACTAACATGAAGGACAAGTGGGACAATCTCTGGGCAGACAACAACATTGCGAACAATCCAGGGACTAACATGAAGGACAAGTGGGACAATCTCTGGGCAGACAACAACATTGCGAACAATCCAGGGACTAACATGAAGAACAAGTGGGACAATCTCTGGGCAGACAACAACATTGCGAACAATCCAGGGACTAACATGAAGGACAAGTGGGACAATCTCTGGACAGACAACAACATTGCTAACAATCCAGGGACTAACATGAAGAACAAGTGGGACAATCTCTGGACAGACAACAACATTGCTAACAATCCAGGGACTAACATGAAGAAC
>NC_140977.1:57696283-57751283 GCF_056783735.1 Eptatretus burgeri
CATCACCACAACTACCTCCACTACTACTTTTGCGAACGAGTTCCAATTAAATGATTTACACTTTAATAAACTCTTCATCAAACAGATGTTTGGTCCTACAGAACTTTAATATGGATACAAACAAACCTCGACATCATGGTGACCGAAGCTTTTCGTGCTGCACTCTCGAGGGTAAAAATCGCAGCAAGTGAAGGAGGAAATGAAGGAGGGGGGGGGGATTATTTTTGTGCCCATGTCCTCACTCTGGGTACCCCCAGCAAGCAAGTATGCAAAATTTATTGGATGTCTGCCAAGGTGTTTTCGACTCTATAAGTGAACAGATAGACAAACCGACATAATGGCCTCGCAGTACTGGCACGTTAGCCGAGATCGATGTACACTTGCCTCTCTCTAAGCTATCCAGTATGGGTTCGAGTCCTGATCCAGCTATAACCCCTCACCTTGTGTTTCACAGGTAGGGGGTTATTACCGTTGCCAAAGGAGAGTGTGTTACATTTGGGTTTGTCAGTGCAGAACTTTTGTGGACTTCTCTGTAACTGCTTGTTGTGTTGAGACAAAATTTTCACCATTGCTGCGACGACTCATGTCGAATGTTTTAATGATAATTATGACGTCACAGGGGACGTGGTGTGGCAGTCATGTTGGAAAAACGGAAAACTTTGGACCTCTGTATCTCTGAAAGCGCATCAAGAAAAAAATTGACACTCTGCAAATAGCAAGGACTCCTCATGGGGAATGAGTGTGATTATTATGATGTCATAGGTGCCCTCGGTATAACGTCACAATTGCATATGAAGAACGCCACATCCGATCAGTATGAACATTTTTGAGGGTCATCTTGGGATGAAATGGTCCACAGAAAACAAAATTCATGATGTCATCGGTCACGTGATTCGGCAGCCATATTGTTTTAAAATAAATACCTTCAAAAATGTTCTTCTCTAAAGTGGGTGAACAGATCGAGGTGAAACTTTACACGTATGACCGCCTGTCCATGAGGAACAAAGGTTCACGCATATGATATGAGAGGTCACATGGTTGTCAGCCATATAGGATTTACCCAAAAACCTATAAAAAAATACACCAGTCAAAAGAAGTCCTCGTGAGGTTTTGCAATCTCTGGTTGCTCTTTTTCTTGTTCATCAATGTGTGTGTGTTCCTCGGATGGACGTGAAACTGGATGTCTTGTCTCTCAGCGAAAAGTGGTGGACCTTAAAAATCCTACAGTATCCTTCGTAAGGAGTCCATGAGTTATCACCAACACCCTGAACAAACGACTGATTCCTGCCCAGACTGACTTGGGCAAGGCAATGGTAGACTACCCGACAGCACCAAACTACCAAACCAACCACCACAACCAAATTACCCAGCATAACTTAAAACATCCAGCACAACCAAATCAACCATCACAACCAAACCCCGAACACTCAAAAGACCGAAATGCCCCAAAGACCCTGAGATACCCAAACACCCAAAAGACCCCAAATACCGAAAAGACCCTGAGGACCCCAAAGACCTAATATACCAAAACTACCCAAAAGACCCCAAGGATCCAAAAGACCCAGAGGGCACAAAAGGTCTCAAGGACCTAAAAGACTCAGGGTATCCGAAGGACCAAGGACACAAACGACCACGAGGACCCAAAATACCCAGATAACTCAAAATGCCTAGAAGACCCAAAAGACCCAACGGGACTATCTAGAACCCATGGAAATTCTGCATAATCTAAAATGTGACTTCAGATTGACACCACCACCCCCCCACACACACACACACACACACACACACACACACACACACACACACACACACACACACACACACACACACACACACACACACACACACACACACACACACACACACACACACACACACACACACACACACACACACACACACACACACACACACACACACACACGCACACATACACACAATTCCAAGTCCTCAACCTCCTCCCCTTCCCAACTCTGTCCTCTCTCTGCTCACCTACCATCACACCCAAACTCTATGCTCCCCTACCCCTCTCTTCAAAGACACAAACCCTCTCCCCACTCCTACCTCACCTCCCCCTCCCCCACCACCCCTCAAAAGCTTCAAACTCCTCGATCCCAACTCTCTTCCCTCTCTGCCTCCGCTCCCCCAATCCAACTCTGTCATCCTATCGCCTTTTCTTCTTCAAGTCGTCAACTACCCCAAAACCCAGTACTCAACCCCTCTTCCACACGCCAAGTCCTCAACCCCCCCTCCCAATGTCTCAATGTCCCCCTTCCAACTGCATGCACCCTCACCCCCAACACTCTGTCCTCCCTCCCCATTTCTTCCTGTTCTTCACAACGTTACACAGGGAACTTTGTCACATGAGAAGGCCATTCAGCCTCTCATGCCTGCATTGTTCCTGTCCCCGGTTGTTAAGAACAATGTGAAATTGAAATAAAGATGGAACGTTAAATTCACAGTCACTTCCCACTTTCTTCACTTATCCTCACTCTTATTCACGGATCAGTGTTTGTGTGTTTCTTTGTTTGTTTATTTGTTTGTCGCGCACTTGTTTGCTGTTGTTTGTGTGCTTCGACAGTTGTTCCCTGATGACATCCAGACTTGCTACATGGGATCAGCACGACCCCAATTAGTGTCTAGGGGTGTTTTTATCTTTGCCGGTGGTCTTGGGTGGTGGTGGGAGGGGGAGGGTCGATGTAAATGTGCATCACGTAGCACCGCCTCCAGGTGTGGGAGAGTATGAGAAGTCTTCACCAATTACAGTTATTCCTGTCCCCACGTTTTCGATCTGTGCCCCGCTGCCTCATCAAGTTAGGTGGTTTGAGTCATACATGCATATAAAAATACATGTACATGTACGTTGTACACGTATATGTTTAATCTTTGTTTCTGCCGCAGAAAGGAAACATTGAGTTTGATGAAGGAAAACCCCTAGAGGTACAACCTTTGGGTGAGTCATTTTGAATACTCCATCTGAAATGATTGAATGTAGGGGCTGGTAATATTATATAATAACAAAACAAGAAAAAGAGCAATCGGAGATTGCAGACCTTTGCCATGACTTGTTTTGTGTGGTATTTGTGTACTGGTGTGTTGTGATTAAAAAGTTTAAAAAAAAAAACATAAAATGTCAGCCCCTGTTGTGTTTAGTAATTTTGCTGTACGGAGTTAAAGGGTTAGCCCATATTTATGTACAACTAAAATGGCCGCCACGCTACCAGTCTGACATCTTTGATCGGATCGCAAAGCAAAGCGAGGTGTATGCGTATGCCATCATGTACTATGCTTGTGCCAAGTTTGAACAAAATCGGACCACCCATGTCTGAGAAATGTCTGGGGACACATTTAAGTCACAAAATGGCCGCCAGTCGGCCATCTTGAATTTGATCTCGAAAGAAAATGACATGCGCATGGAAGCCATCATTTGCTATATGTGTGCCAAGTTTGAGCAAGATCGGTAAATGCATGTCTGAGAAATCCTTGAGGATGTGTTCAACACTGGGTTTTATTTTTTTAATTCCTAAAATGGCCGCCAGTCTGCCATCTTTGATCCCATCACAAAACAAAATGATGTGTTTATGTATACCATCATTTCTTGTCTTTCTGGCAAGTATGAATAAAATCGGTTCATACATGTCTGAGATATGGTTGCGGACACACGCACAGACGCAAAAATCGAAACCAAATCCATAAGCCCTCAGACTAAGTCTAACGGGGCCTAATAATAAATCTTACAATAATTCACCGTCTGTCTGTCTGTCTGTCTGTCTGTTCTCAGGTACCGCACAAAATGGCTGAACCGATTGCAACCATTGTTTGGGTGTGTCATCCTGGGACCCCTTGGAGTAAAATAGGTATAAATGTAATAACATGACCCCCTTGACGGCTCCCGTAGGGAGCGGGTGCTTCAAGTAGACATAACTAGAACTGCCACTTTATAACTGCTGGCAGTGATGACCGGGAACCAAGATGTCCTGCTTTGATGCAACCCCGCTTTGACCGGACACTTGACCGTGACCCATCACGTTTATTTTTATGCAATTGAATTCAATGGGATTAAAATATATTCAATTCAATTCAAATCAAATGGAAGACAAAAAAGGAGCAGTCCTGCATTGGGGTCATCAGGAGGAACCTGGATAGGATTTGGGTTTCAGCTGCTGCTCCTCTACTCCCAAACCCATCCAGGCACAGTCAAGTGAGCCTTATTCAAAAAAAATAAAAATAAAGAGCACAGATTCAAAATATCAAATAATTATGCCTGCCAGACCATGCATCTGATCAGGTTGAAACTTAAAACATATATTCCACATCATTACTTGATCATAATTGTGAAGTTTCAAGTCGATTGATGAAATGGTTTCGGAGAAAATCTTTTTCAAGATTTTTGCTCAATCCAATATGGCTGCCAGACCATGTGACCTATCAATTATTCGTGAATAGCTGGTATCCCCAAGGCTTGGGAACATTTGTGTGAAGTTTCCCCTCGATCTGTCCAGCCAGCCGTTCTGGAGAAGAATATATTTTTTAGGTTTTCGGGTAAATCCAATATGGCTGCCAAACCATGTGATCGATGACGTCATATGTGTGAGTGTTTTGTTACTCATGGACAGGCGGTCATACTTTTAAAATTTCACCTCGATGTTTTCATCCATTTCAGAGAAGATTTTTGAAGGTTAAAAAAAAACAACAAAAAACAATATGGCTACCGAACCACATGATCGATGACATCCTTTTTTTTTCTTTTCTGTGGACCAATTTATCCCGAGATGATCCTCAAAATTTTCAGTTTGATCGGATGTAGCATTCTATTTTTGCAATTACGACATCATAACAAAGGCGCCTATGACGTCATCAAAAAAAAATCACACTTATTCCCCATGTGGAGTAGTTTCCATGTGCCAAGTTTCAAGCTTCTTTCCCTGGTGTAGTTTCAGAGATACAGTGCAGAGGTCCAAAGTTTTTTTTGCTTTTTTCCAACATGGTGACCACACCACATGACCTATGACATCCTAATTATCATGGAAACATTCTACATGAGTCGTCGCTCCTATGGTGAAAATTTTGTCTCAATCTGAGAAGCGGTTGCAGAGAAATACACTCCTGTTCTGTGCGGACAGGCAGACAGACAAACAAGCAAACAGACAAAAGGACCCAAATGCAATACCCTCTCTTCTGGTGAGGGTAATAAACCATTTTAAAGTTTAGTTTCAAGAGCAAGAAACATTTGTATTTATCTCTCTCTGTAAAGTATAATCAGAATAATGATGACATCTGTGTGACACAGGGCTTGCGTGTCTGATTGTCATGTAGACAAGCTTGTTTCCTCTTAATCAAAAGATATTTCTCATCTGGGCTGATAAGATAGCCTCGAGGTATGCACACTCATCTCTGAGCTGACTTCTCTTGCATGAAATCCTGATGCAGGTATATACTGCACCCTGGTGTTTCACATGCAAGGCAAGGCATCATTGTGTGTGTGTGCCATCCCTCTTATGGACCTAAACTGGGTGTACTGTCTGCCAGCATTAGGTTTTGGACATTAGACATCTTGAGTGTCCTTTGATAATATTAGGTGAGTTGTCACCAGCAACTTGAACAAATTCCCATTCCTGCCTAAAGTGGCTTGGAATTCTTTGGTATTCCTTGAGAGCAGGTGACACCACTTGCTATCTCAGCATGTGGTTGCTGTGTTGGCCAAAGCTACTTCACTTTAAACAAATTAACATGTAATGTGTGAACAGCCAACTTCTGCTACAAAGGGCAATCCATCATTATTATTTCTTGTGATCCCTGTGTATCTTTACAAGCTGTGCACCTTAACCTGAGTTAACCTAACTTTAACCAAAGGAATACAACTATTTTTAACAACACAGCTAGCGTACACCGTCAGCATAAATGCATCGGTATGAGTTGGTGTCAGGAGTGGGATAACACACCTAATTGCGCGTGCAGAATTGCCAGCGTTCAAACTTCTCTGAAATGATTCCCAGTCAATTGATAGATTTGCGAAATTTTGTACAATCAAACATTGTACTATTATTTTTTTTTAACTTTAGGATTGCGCGTTATACTGTTGTGTTAAATAGAGGGAAAGAGAAATCGCACAATTTTGAACTGAAAAATGGTAAAAAATAAAACAAATGAATAATTTCAGGGCCTCGGTGGGACATTTCGTGAAGTATTGAACAAATGCCAAATTGGTACCTGGTAAATCACAAAGCAGTTGCTGCTGCTAACTATAAACTCGTATATTTGAGAAGAGATTTAATTTGGATTTTTCGGGAGAAAGTCGAACGGGGCAAATAATGAATTTGGCTCATTGTTTTGTTCTGTTGTTTTTGACAGGTGGTAATCCGTGTGCTTCAGAGGCTGATAAATGTTTCTGTGACATTCCTAGCAGCAACAGGAGCAGCTTTCCTCTTCTAGGTAACGGCGTGAAACCATTACATCTTGCCGGACATGTGTCCCTGTTATTTATTACGTCATGCAGGTCATGTGTCACCATTATCATGTTATGCAGGTCACTTGTCCCTGTTATTATGTCGTGTCTGTCTGTGGATGTAAAAAAAAAAATCCCACAAAAAGCCCCAAAAATCCACATTGTTTGCGGTTGCCCGAAATAAGAGAGAGAGAGAGAGAGAGAGAGAGAGAGAGAGAGAGAGAGAGAGAGAGAGAGAGAGAGAGAGAGAGAGAGAGAGAGAGAGAGAGAGAGAGAGAGAGAGAGAGAGAGAGAGAGAGAGAGAGAGAGAGAGAGAGAGAGAGAGAGAGAGAGAGAGAGAGAGAGAGAGAGAGAGAGAGAGAGAGAGAGAGAGAGAGAGAGAGAGAGAGAGAGAGAGAGAGAGAGAGAGAGAGAGAGAGAGAGAGAGAGAGAGAGAGAGAGACAGAGACAGAGACAGAGACAGAGACAGAGACAGAGACAGAGACAGAGACAGAGACAGAGACAGAGACAGAGACAGAGACAGACACCCAATCAATCAAGGGTCCATAAAGACTGAAAGGTGAACTGAAATATCAGCTTCTCCTCTCTTCCTGCAGAAGTTAGCATACCTCGATCAACACTCTGTTGATTTCATCCATTGTTTTACCTGTCCACTATGCGGATCGACAACAGCCTTCACCACCAACACTAGTTGTTCATTCTCCTTTGTTCATATTTATGTCTCCGTTTTTATCTTCTTCAGTGCAGGGCAATGCAAGTGGAGTCTGCCGTGTTTGGCGATCCCGGCACTTCCTCACCTTTGATGGCCTGTCCTATTACTTACCTGCTCGGTGCAGCTACGACCTTGTTTGGCTATGCAAGAATATTCCTTTGCCATTTAGACTACAGGTATCCATGATCAATGTAGTTTGTATGCTACCTTGGCACCACCATCACCACGGCTTTGCTAGTTGATTGCTGCTGAAGAATTCCAACTTGAGAGAAGTGCTTGAGATGGTGGAGTGGCTCAACATGGAGTTAGGATTCGAGTGAATTTGCAAATGGTGTTTCATGTGGTGTGTGTGTGTGTGTGTTTGTGTAGCTACGCGGAGGAGTGGATTGTTTTTCAACCCAATGTCTGCCATCAATTTTCCTGGCACTTATGGACGATGAGGATATCACACTCCGTGATGGACGTGTCTACATAAGGGGAAACAGGTATTCCTCTGGGGTTGAAAATGGAGAGGAATATTACATCAGGAATGTTTAATGTGGAGATGGTGATTGTAATTTTTGGTTGTACTATGCTTGTACATTCATCGAGTGATGTGCACGGATGATGGACAAGCCACAAGATGACTCATCATGTATCTCCCAGAGTGATTCCACCCCTTGCTACACGCCGTGCCACCATCACCATTCGATCCGGCCACATCCTGGTCTCCACTACAGTTGGCCTCGCCCTGGATCTGGAGGCAGATGGGATGCTTTCGGTGTGGCTGGCTGCTGATCTATTTGGACAAGTTTGTGGACTATGTGGGGATGCCAATGGTTTCTCAGGCAATGATCTTCTTACCAGTTACGGTAAGTTGTTTTGTGCCCACATTTTAAAGTTTTTTTAAGATGAAGGATGATTCATTATTCATTATCTCTCAGCATAACCTTAATTTTTTTTCAAAAAAAAGAAGGTGTGTGTGTATATGTGTATCAGGTAAAAAAAATGGTGAAAATAACACACACACACACACACCATTTTATTTTCCTCTTCCGCTTCCTTTCACTTTTGCCCAAATGTGGAACTTTTATGGAAGTTTGAGTTTGACTTTGGCACGAGGTCTCACAAGTCCATGAACTTTTTGATTACTTCTTGAACATGGAAAGCTTCAAACTTGTATACTCGCACAATAAGCTGATTTAGGGGTTTTTTTTATAATCCTGGCAAATCTTTCACAAACTGTCCACATCTCTTTGTTTCTCCCACAGGGGTCGAGGCACCATCAGTGGCTGAGTTTGTGAACAGCTGGCGGGTTGTTGGGGAAGGCAAGGTCTGCCCAGCACTGCCGCTCGGGTTCCCCAGTCCTTGCACGCCGGATACCTGGGTATGTTCAAGCACAGTAATAAGTTAATGGCTTTATTATCATGGAAGTTAAAGATCTCACAGGTTAGTTCCGATGTGCATGTTCCAATTACCACATTTACTGTCAAATGTAGCTTCAACCATCCTGTCTCGAGAGAACCCTTCCTGGTTAGTAATGATTTATTCCACATTTTTTTTTTTATTACTCACGAATCAGAATGCTTCCCACACTTATCTCACCAATCTAGAATTTCATGGAAATGTTCTCCCTGCTCAGGTGCAAATTCCATTAGCGAGCTAAGGGGTTAATGTAGAAAGCTGGCTGATTTCCATCAGGCTGTTCCACACCGCATTGACACCACCATTGAAGCGCACGATTGTGCACGTCGGGCCTGAGCAACGAACCTGAGATTCTTGGTGTTGTCGTCCCTTTGGCTCCAGCCGGCCAACCTGTCCAACAAAGCAATGAATGGTGGACAATGTGGCCTTTATGTTTACGCACTAAGGAAACTGTGCCGGGTTCACTCAGTTTTAAATGCCAGTGGAGAGGAATGAATGTAACAGTCTTGGAGTCATAGTTTTACAACACAATAACTTGTCTCCTTCAACTCCTCCTGTGAGAGGTAGTTGAGAGATGTAAGGCAAGGAGCGGTACAGGGAGATGTGTTTGGGCTTGGGTACATGTGGATAGGAGTGGCACCTAACTGGGGGTGATGGTAACCAGGTGTAGATACCAATGCAGATTTCAAAGCAGCTCTTTCCTGATGGAGAGTAAATTTATTTACACATAGTTCAGTTTCATGTTTTATGAGACTTGTCATGGTTTCAAATTGAACTTCTGACTTATTGCACAGTAGTGTAGGGGTGCGTGCACCTGGTGGTAGTCCTGGGGCACGTCATCATCGTCATCGTCATCAGTTGCTCCTTCCTTGGCGGAGATAACCACTTCACGTCCGAGGTTCTCTTCCATTTATTGTGCGTCCGTGCGTGGCTATACAGCCCGATCGTCAATCTCCTGGGCTGTCGACACTCAGGACATGGAAAAATTGGATTGTTTATATATTTTTCTTCCTTCCTCCTGAGCTGCCTGGATTATTTGTTCATAATAAGTGACTCCACTTCTTCAGTGTGCTCTCCAGTCAGTTCTGTCTAATGTTTGGTTCTCCCAGTCCGTGAGGGGCATTCCACATTTCCCAAGGTTTTCCTTCAAGGAATCCTTCACTTTTAGCTTTGACCTCCCTTGTTGGCGATGACCAGGTTTTTAAGGTGAAAGTACATGACTGCCTTGAGAATCTTGTCATCAGTCATACGTACTAAGTGTCCACTCCATCTGAGCTGAACCTTGATGATGGATGCTTCGATTCCGGTTATGGCTCCTCTCTTTAGCACCTTGGTGGTGGGCCCTTTATCCTGCCATTTGATGTCCATGATGTTCCGAATGCATTTCATGTGGAACCAGTCTATCTCCTTTGTGCACCTGGAATAAGTAGCCTATGTCTCACAAGCAGTGTCGGTATGACCACAACTTTGTAGGTCAAGATTTGTTGAGAGTTTGACACCTCTCTTCTTCCACAGTCTCTTGCACAGTTGGACAAAGGCTGAGCTTGCTTTGGCTATTCTAATTTGCTTCTTCACTGTCGATGCAGACATTTCCAGAGATTGTACTACTGCAGTAGATGGAGTTTTTCACAGTATTCGTGATAGTGTCATTGACAGCAACAGCAGGTGGCATATATCCAGAATATGGTTGTCATAGGTGCAATACCTCCGCTTTCTTGAAACTGATGGCAAGCCCAAAGCTGTTGCCTGCATTTAATAAACAGTTCATGCTCTCTGTGTGACACGAGAGCGCATTCATCGGTGAGCATTAGCTCTCTCACCATCATCTCCGACACCTTGGTTGAGTATTTCCACCGTTTTCGGTTGAAGAGCTTTCCATGTGTTCCAAAAGTAATGAAGATTCCAACGCATGATTCCCTTGTTATGTTGTGGCTTCTGGAAGAGTGAACATGATCCTGAGGAATGCTATTTGTTCAACAAGTTTATCCATCATGTACCTGGTAATTTGTGGTGGATTACTTCGTCTGAGGTTAAAGCATGATCCTTGTCTGTGCCTGCAGGAG
The DNA here is from genome assembly GCF_056783735.1 of Eptatretus burgeri. Classification (NCBI taxonomy): domain Eukaryota; kingdom Metazoa; phylum Chordata; class Myxini; order Myxiniformes; family Myxinidae; genus Eptatretus; species Eptatretus burgeri. Next base: position 57,706,908 of record NC_140977.1, read on the forward strand.
ATGACTGACACATGTCAGGCCTTAATACAGCACCCACTGAGTTCTTGCCATCAGGCCGTGTGCCCATCCACCATGTTTACCAGCTGCGTCCTTGAGCTTTGTTGGTAAGCGGTAGCATAGTTGAATGTATTGTTTCATCCATGCACCCATTTCGTCCCTTCCTGATTTTGCACATCCTCTAAGTCTGCTCTTTCTCAGGCTATCAAGGCAAAGAGACAGTGAAGCCAATAGATGGAAAGGTCTGAGCTGGACCCAGGAGAAGGCCAAAGTGGTGTGTAGTGTGGTGCGTGCATACGTCACGGCTTGTGCTCGAACCGGACACAATGTCCACGGCTGGGAAGAGCATTTCCCTCAGTGTGGTATGTTCGGTACTACCCACCTCATAGGACCATAGCCGGGCAATCAACAATTACAAATTACAAATTACAAAGAGCGCGGCACACACGAGCCACACCAGTTCCTCACAAGTGCATTTGAGACCATTTAATACAAGACTCTCTTGTAATACCTAATAATCTGATAATTGTGAAACGCTTGTTTGAATTATCAGATCAGATCATGAACCATGCTTTATACAGAGCATTGGTGCTGCCAAAGCAGTTTCTATGGCTCGGGTTACAATCCTGGAATGGTCGCCACGATTGTTTAAATTATGTAATAATTATTTATTAACATCACTGTGATTTAAAATCTGACACATTGTTGTAAAGTGGTGGGAAGTGAGACAACTGTAATAACAAAATGAATGGTTCACATTTACCGATTTTTTTTCAATGAATGGACGAAATGCAGATCCAATTTGTGACAATGTTTCGGCCTTGACGGTGTTAGACCAACACGTGAAGTAGTAATTTGGATTCTTGACCAAATGGAGATCCAATTCGAAACAATGTTTAGGCCTTGACGGTGTTAGACCAACACGTGAAGTAGTAATTTGGATTCTGGACCAAATGGAGATCCAATTTGTGACAATGTTTCAACCTTGATGGTGTTAGAAAAACATCAAATAGTAACGTGGATTCTGGACTGAATGGAGTTCTAATTTGTGACTGTTTAGGCCTTCATAGTGTTGGACCAACACATAATATCATAATGTAGATTCTGGACCAAATGGAGATCCAATTTGTGACAATGTTTAGGTATTGACAGTGTTAAACCAACATGTGATACAGTAATTGCAATGTTGATTCTGAATAGGTTGGGTTTACCTGTTTGTTTTTGTGGGCACAGGGATTATTTAAACAGAGCTCATTATGTTAGGATCACTAGTTGTTGGGATTGTGCATTTGATTGAATGATTTTCTGTGTGATGCTTTATGTTATACATGTGTTTATGTGTTCAGTACCACGCTGTCCCATGGGTGCTGCCTTCCGTACATGCATCGATGGCTGTGCCCCATCCTGTGAGTCTGAGGGCAGGTGCCATGGCACAACACCAACCTGCATCAGTGCCTGTTCTTGCACCAAAGGTTTGCGACTGAAATGTTTATACTGTATACCCCTCACCGAACAGCATTTTCAGAGCCACACATGGCCTGTTTTGCAGTATGTGTGCCTTCACCACCCCTTCACTGCACATAATTTCCCTAACCATCTAGAACCTGTTGTAGACTTTACACTACATATTAATTTACTACTTCCTCACTTTACAGCATTTCCCTAAACAGGCTGAGCCTGCTGTACAGAAGTACATCCATCTACTATAATGAATCGATGTCGTGTGGCTGTAGCTATGTCACCAATATTCACTCGTCTATTTGTCACGGAACTGACCAATTGGTTGTGGCATTTTTCCCTTCACTCGTCGATTGGTTGCAGTACTGACAAAATGGGTGTGACAGTTTTTCCCAGCATCGTTATTCACTCATTGATTGGTCGCACACTGACCAATTGGGTGCGACCCTTTCTCCTGGCATCGTTATTTGTGTCTATTGTTATTGTGTCTATCTGCATCAGCAAACAACGGTCCAACTTGGTGGTGCGGCAATCCGCACACTTTCCTCAACCCTTGTTACTTCGCCTCTCACAGCGGTGATTACAATATTGCTGATTACGGTGTGGCGTCTTTATCATATCCTTTCCTCACCTCATGTTTCCTCACCTCACACAACGGTGATTACAATATTGGTGATTACAGTGTGGTGTGTTTATCACATGCTTTTTTCAACTCGTGACTCATCCTGGTGATTACTATATTGATCACGGTGCTATCCTTGACAATTTTACATCCAAGGGGTCTAGAGGGAGTAAATATCGAAAGGGTCGATAGGGGTCTAAAGGGCCGATATGATCAAAGGGGCCTAAATGGTACATTTTAATAGTAGTTATGGTCTATAGGGTCTAAAGGCTTCCAAAAGATCTTAAAAGGTCTATAAAGGTCTAAGGGGTTTAAAGGGTCGACAGGTCGAAAGGGTCAAGGGATCTAAGCACTCCAATGGGATAAGCAGGTAGCGAGTGTTGAAGGGGGTCTAAAGTGTCTCAGGGGGTCTAATAGTTTAAAGGGTCGACAGGGTCTAAAGGTCCAAAGTGTAGATGCCAATAGTAGTTGGGGTCTATAGAGTCTTAAGGGGTCTAAAGTGTTGAAAGGGTCTCAAAGGGACTAAAAAAGGACCAAAAGGACTGAAACCTCTCTGCCCCCCTCCCCCAACCACTCCCCAACTAACTCTCCTCTCCTCCCCCTTTCTTTCCTTTTATTCAAACTAAGAAGGTATTCATGGCATTAAGAGGTTAACATTTAATAAAGAGGTTAAATTAAATTATGATTAACATCAAAATGAATGAAGAGGTTAAATTAAAAGGCATGAATAGGTTAAATTAAATGGCATGAATAGGGTAAAGAAGAAGAAGAAGAAGTAAAAGAATCCAAAAACAGGGCTAAGGCAAAACGTCAGCCTCAAGGAAAAGAATCAAGAACAAGAAATAAAGAGAAAAATCAAACTTGGATGGAAACAATATGGAAAACTCAGTAACATCATGGTAGCTCACCAATATGCATAACAAGAAAAGTTTTCAATCAGTGTATTTTATGCATTAAGACCATAAAATAAAGTTATTTTCCTGGATTAAGAACATATAATAAAGTATTATTTTGCTGGATTAAGAACATTTAATGAAGTATTTTATTCCTGTATTAAGAACATATAATAAAGTATTATTTTCCTGGATTAAGAACATATAATAAAGTATTATTTTCCTGGATTAAGAACATTTAATAAAGTATTATTTTCCTGGATTAAGAACATTTAATGAAGTATTTTCTTCCTGTATAAGAAAACATAATAAAGTATTATTTTCCTGGATTAAGAACATATAATAAAGTATTATTTTCCTGGATTAAGAACATTTAATAAATATTTTCTTCCTGGATTAAGAAGATATAATAAAGTATTTTTTCCTGTATTAAGAACATATAATAAAGTATTATTTTCCTGGATTAAGACCATATAATAAAGTATTATTTTCCTGGATTAAGAACATTTAATCAAGTATTTTCTTCCTGGATTAAGAAGATATAATAAAGTATTATTTTCCTGTATTAAGAACATATAATAAAGTATTATTTTCCTGGATTAAGACCATAGAATAAAGTATTATTTTCCTGGATTAAGAACATTTAATCAAGTATTTTCTTCCTGTATTAAGAAAATATAATAAAGTATTATTTTCCTGTATTAATAACATATAAAGTATTATTTTCCTGGATTAAGAACATAAAATTAAGTATTATTTTCCTGTATTAAGAACATACAATAAAGTATTATTTTCCTGGATTAAGAACATTTAATAAAGTATTTTCTTCCTGGATTAAGAACATATAATAAAGTATTTTCCTGGATGAAGAACATATAATAAAGAATTATTTTCCTGTATTAAGAACATATAATAAAGTATTATTTTCCTGGATGAAGAACATATAATAAAGTATTATTTTCCTGGATAAAGAACATATAATATCGAATGATTTTCCTGGATTAAGAACATATAATAAAGTATTTTCTTCCTGGATTAAGAACATACAATAAAGTATTATTTTCCTGGATTAAGAACATATAATGAAGTATTATTTTATAAATATAATAAAGGATGACAGGTTGAGTCAACCCACCTGTTGTTGTTTATGATAGGCTAAGTCAACCTACCTGTTGTTGTTTATGACAGACTAAGTAAACCCACCTGTTGTTATTTAACAGTTTAACAGTATGACAGGGGCTTGAACTCAAGAACCCTCCGATCTCATGTCAGCCACCTTAACTGTTAAGCCAATACAAGGCCTACTTCTTTCTGTGAAGAACATAAAAGAAAGCTTATTTTGTTGAGTTATTAAGATCATAAAATTTACCTTTAATAAGAATGAGGATAAACGATCCAATAATACGATGGTAATGTTGATGATGGCAAAGATAAAAATGGGTTGGTGGAGATGTACATACCCATAATAGTGGAATCTTGTTTTACCCAAAATACATGCCACATCTTCTCATGCTATATATCGATATGTAGCATGGTTCTTGTAAGTATTTCGAAGGCGATTTGTTTTATGTAGTGTTCAAGGATATAATTCATTAAAAAAGGTGTAATGAGGTTTAAAGGGGCATAAATAAATTAATTAAAGGTTTTACCAGCATTTTCCCAGCAGCTATTACACCACTCTGTCTAACACGTTACATTAGTTATTCGTGTCCTTTATGACGTACTTAAAAACAGTAAGTTTCTTGTTTGGAATGATTTTCCATTTTGTTTGACTGACTGTCAGACAGACAGATGCAGCAAAAATATTATCTCACTCCTCTCTGCACTGTGTGGCCAGCATGAATTCTGAGCCAATATATGTTAAAAACGACAGACTTGCCATTTTATTCATGTTCCCGTTTGTATTGAAAATATAACAGTCGATTTAAATACATTGTTCCTAAATCACAAACTGACAATAAAAAAGCGATGACAGTCAGATGGATGGACGGGTGTACGGATGTGAATCAATTGCTTAATCCTGTGCTTCGCTTCGTGTGTACGGGGTAACAACATGGAGATATATGGATGGCAAGAGGAACAGGCGAAGGTCACTCCTAAGATGGAGGGATAAAACAGGCAAATATTAGGGAAGAGTCAATTGGAGCAACAAAGCAAGAAACAGAGCAACATGGTATCAACATGCTGAGGCTTTCGTCCATCAGTGGACTGAAAATAGCTGAAAATGATGAAGAGGTTAAAATTAAATAACGACAATACATAATTTTAAAAATCTAATTCACAATCTCGTGAGATGACAGAATCTTGCGATATGTGATGGACTTACAAACGTAGATTACATTTTGAGTTAATTAGTTAATTATATCACCACCTGGATGGAAATTTTTTTAAAGGACTCCATTAGTCTTTGTGCATTGACATCATGAATCATCATGCTGAGTTTCAAAACGATCCTTTGACCTGCCTCGGAGGAAGGAAAAACGAAGAATTGTTAATAGACCCATGGACGGACAGATGGACTGACTGGCTGAAGGACATCATTATGGCTTTAAGAGCACATCTCGATAACAAATCGTCATCGACGAGATAACTCATACACTTGGACCCTTTAATGAGAGTGTCATTGGTATTTATTAGGTGTTGTTATGCGTGGCCTCCGTGCCTCAGAGCGAGTGCCCCGCAAGTACCCAGAGAGTCACGTGGCAGAACGATCACTTTAAACCTTTCAGGTAACAACCACCGCACCACATAAAACTGAAGGAAATTTAAAATGCAATTTATTAAATCCCACTGTCAAGTGGTAATGTCATTCAATCAGATTCAATTAGAATTCAATCACAATAACTTATCATCAATCCTCAGTAACTGTAAAAATCCGCACAGGAAATAGAAGTCACGTTCATTGCTTTTTAAAACTTAAACAAAGTTACAACACATATATTTCAATGCAGTTTCAAATACTTCCACAACTCTTAAAAAGGCAATTTCCACCATCTGAGAAGGCAACTTTTTTTTCATGTTTTAATACACCCCTTTTATAGGATACGTGCCAGGAATCAAAGTCTGTATCTTGCACTGTCGAAGCGAACATGCAGTTGATGAACCGGTCAACCATGTGTTTGGAGTCCGTGAGCCCCACGGGAATTCTCAAGCAGAATGAAATCTCACTGCCACCCTGGCTGTACCATGAGAATGAGTGGGTAGAAGGGAGGACATTGACGCGAGATGCCCAGAGAAGCTGTCGGCGTTGAATGTCAATGTGGAGTTGCTTTGCTCCTCGAGTGTTGCATTGGCTCCTCGTGAACACAACCAGTCTGCCAGCAGGAGAGGATCCGAACACCTGCAAAAGCGCACTGGATCACGATTGGGTCTGTGGTCGACATGCGCCTAATGTTACAAGGCTTATGATGCTGTCACAGCCCATCTCCGCTGATGCACAGTTCACTTGACAAAACGAACTTGACTGTACTACACTGATCCAAAGGCTCTGCACACTGCTGGAGCTGGATCTCTGGTTCTCCTCCATGACCTTCTCCATGTCACTTCTGCCGAACGCTCCACGCTTCGCCTTTTATTGTTACAACGCAAGGCCAACCCCGAAATGAGGCGACAGACAGTTTGAATTCAAAGATTGAGCAAAGCTTCACAGTCACTATCACAATTATGTAATGCAAGTTGCCTTTGACACAGAACCTACAATACTTAACATTTCCAATTATATAGGATTTAATAATCTTTAAAAGTGTCAACACACCTTGTTTACCAGACGTTGTATCACAACACATCGAGTGGTGACACACTTTTCCCTGGGTTGTACAAACTGATTTTGCCAGTGGTGGTTGTGTCGCAGGTTTGGTGTGGAGCAGCAACGGCACCTGTGTGCCTGTCAGGACCTGTCCCTGTATCCACCACGATAAGGTCTTTCCTTCTGGTGCCGTCATGCACCTGCCCTGCCGGCAGTGGTGAGTTCCGAATCTTCAAACGAATATCCTGCTGAGTCCAGGAAGCAACTGTGACATTGTGATCAAATCTGTGCAACCTTCGCAACTACTTGTGTGGTTGGCAAAACGCAGCCGAATGGTCTCCTCCTGTGCCAAAGTTCCTTGTGTATTCTTGTGTAACTCAATTAGTACTTGGCACATTATGCATGTACTCAGGGTGCGATATGACAGGGGGATGGGGACGATTTCCCTGGCTCTGATTTTTGTACCCCTGGCAATGCACTTGAAATTGCATCCTGGGCGGTAAATTAGTGAAATTTTAACGTCTGACATTTAAAAATTATAAATATACGCCGCATCCTTTTTTGAGCATGAACTGATTTTCAAAAGCTCGTTCTAACCACCCAAACAGTTTACGATCAGCAGGACATCACGGTGAACATGATTCTAAAAATGTAATGGAGTTTGGTTTCACTGGATCCAATCATGATGTTTGGCTGTATAAAGTGAATCGGATTTTTTTGCTGCGATAAATTTGGTATGATACATCAGAAGGGTAAGTTCTTATAGGGTTGTGCACTCCATCGGGATCCACCCCCTATAAGAGGTTGAAAAAGGAGTTGGTCGGGGGGGATTCGTCTAAAATTCAGGTAATTTATTTTAAAAATCTTCTCAGAAACTGGTGGCAAGGTGCAGACCAAACTCTTCATGAAACATAAGGCCCATGCCGTAAACTTAAGTTGTGCTCCCCATGACTGTACCACTTCAGGAAGGGGGGCCATGGTCCCTTCCCCCTAATCCCTCATTTTCACCCCACCTGTTGGGAAAATAACCATCAGTCCCCCATGGGGCTATTTTTTTTTTATTGTAATGTGACAATTCAGCTTTATGTTGCTATTGTTATGTATTGTTTGTAAGTTGTTAAAAGTCAGAAATGACAAAAAAAAAATACCCATGATTGATGTCTGTCAATTTTATCCCCCACTGGATATTTTACAAATCGCACCCTGCACATACCTATCAGAGTGGGACACCAAACAGGCCACACAAATGGAATTGGCTGGAAGGAAGGAAGACTTTTTCTCGAGGCTATTTGAATCTTTGAAAGGTGAATATATTGTTATAAAATAGAGAGAAACATAAAGGAATCAATCCGATCGAAACCAGTGGCCTTGTCATTGTGTGACTATGAGTGTGTGTGTGTGTGTGTGTGTGTTTGTGTGTGCACGTGCACAGCCAGCCCCTCCTATAGGCAGTCAAGGCATTCTGCCTCGGGCCCCCCAACCGCGAGGGGGCCCCTACGATGCCTCAAATGGACAAGCCCATTTTCTTATTTTCAAGATTTTCTAATGAACATTGAGTGAGTGAAAATTTTTGAGCAAGCCGTATTGAAATTTGTTATTTTAGAAAACAAAATTGTCGATTGCTTTCAAAAGAAAGCAAATTTCAAAAGGTAACAGTGAAACTTAAAATAGTAATTTGCTTTTTGCATTATAATGTAGGATCTGCATAAACATTTAATGTATTGATTCTCAAAACACAAGAACTGATTTAGAACAACCAGATGGGTTTTGTTTTTTTGTTGTTGTTGTTGTTGTTTTTTTGGGGGGGTTAGGGGGGTGTAGAGCACCCCCCAAAATTAATTCTTGCCTAGGGCTCCCTAGTGGCTAAAATGAGAACTGCATGTATGTGTGTAAAAATGTTAATGTGAATGTCTATGAGTAATTATGTTTCTTATTTTCTTATCCTTCCTTCCCACTATCTGCATCGATCCTTTTACCCACCCAATCATCCTCCTTTTTTATTTTTTGTTTTGCTCATTTTCTACCTTCATACTCCCTCTCCTCTTGTTCACCTTATTTCCTCCACACTTTCTGCTCTTCTCATTCCACGTCTCTTTTGCCTTCACAGCCTCTGTGTTGGACTCACGTGGAACTGTACGGAGTTTCCATGTGGAGGTGAGAGCTTTATGTCCAGCAGACTTCAGGGTCATCTTCACTTCGCTGATTGAAAAGATGTGCTAAAGCAGCTGTGGAAGCTGTATAACGCCACCTGGTGTAATCTATAAATTGTTAATCTTATTTTGTAAACTCTCTGTGATATAACACCATGCTGCACCTCCAATATTTTTTTTTATTTCTTAATGATTTTTAGAAATCATTTTCCATGACATGGGCATTGTGCTTCTCACAGATTTTATTTTTGTCCTGTATTATCTTAGGCTCATGGAGAAGCTTGTACATACATCATGTGTTCAGACAAAGACATGAGGAGAAATTAGTCTACCTTTGCATTAATTTTGAGGATATTTGTTGACAACAGACAAATGAGGCTAACCAAGAGAGAACAAAGAATGATTTTTTTTTTAGACCTTTGCATGAGATTGAGATATAAACTGAGGAATTTGAGATGGATGTGGTACAGATTGAGCTAATTAAGGTTGATGAGAGAAATATTGAGATGCAAGGGATGGAAATCCTGGTTTATAAATGGAGGACATTGAGGTTGTTGTGATGCTGACGTAGAAATGGAGGACGACATGCATAATGATGGTAAAATAGATGTAGGAGATTGAGGTAATAGAGATGCAGTTCGATGTGATGGATACGGAATTGAGTGTCACAGTGACAATGTAACCAATTCCGGTTGAAGTGATAAAAAAAAACAATGGAAATGCAGGTGCAGCTTATCAGGACGAGACAGTGGTGGAGATAGTTTTTGATGGCAATGAATCTGATCCAGACTAGTGAAATTATTTTCTCATTATAGATGAGTGTGCAGTAACGGGCGTGGTCCGTGTGCTCACATTTGGAGGTATTTTAGTTCCTCTGACTCTGCCTGGAGACTACGTCCTTCTGAAAACGAATCATCCTTCTAATACTAATGGGGGAAACAATCCCAAAGGAATCAGCATGATTCTCGTATTCCTTCACACGTCACCTTGTGGCCAGGTAAGGACTGCTCAGAGATGAAACCTGACACTCCATTTCTCACCTTAATTATTATGAAAGATTTATCTTTCCAGTCGTTGAAGCAACGTCCAACACGCCTGTATCATTGATTTATTTCTCACTCTCTTTCTGCCGTTGACCCTTGGTTCAGGCCATGGGGCAGGTTTGCGTGAAAGCTGTTTCTCTGGAGCTTCACGTATCAGGTGGAACATCTCGGCTCATGATCACCCGCTCTGGAGAGCTTTTCATTGGCTCACAACACCGTGTCGGCCTGCCCTACTTTGGAGGTGGCATTGTAGATATTTATTGAGTCATGACAATTCGATGGTTGTGAGTACTTAAAATAGTACTCGAGTTTCCTTCCTCGCTATCTTGTTTTGTTTGCCTTATGTTTGTGGGGTGCTTGTTACTCTCGCCGAAGGAGAGGGTATTGCATTTGCGTCCGTTTGTCACTTGCAAAATCGAAGATTTTTCAAGAATATTGGTCGGTCGATATTGTTATTCTGTTTGTCTGTTTGTTGCCTACAGGTCATAATTTTAAACTGATCTTCACAGAACTTCACCACATGGTAGAGTTTGTCATAAGGAAGAAGCTTGTTATTTTTGAGGTCAAAAGGTCAACATAGGCCAAAGGTCAACAACTTAGGTGGTATTTCTAAAATCCTAAATTTTCATCTGATTTGAAATTTTAAGGGGATTTATATTTAAGGTCAATGAATTCAACCAGACAATCATTTTTGAGGTCAACATGGACTAAAAGGTCATCGGTCCAAGGTCAACAACTAAGGTGGTATTTCGAAAATTCTCAATTTTCATCTGATTGATGTGAAATTTGAAGGGGATTTATATTTAAGGTCAATTAATTCAACCAGACAATCATTTTTGAGGTCAACATGGAGTAAAAGGTCATCGGTCCAAGGTCAACAACTAAGGTGCTCTTTCTAAAATCCTCAATTTTCATCTGATTGATGTGAAATTTGAAGGGGATTTATATTTAAGGTCAATTAATTCAACCAGACAATCATTTTTGAGGTCAACATGGACTAAGAGGTCAACATCGGCCCAAGGTCAACAACTACGGTGGGATTTCAAAAATTCTCAATTTTCACACCATTGACCAGAAATTTGAAGATAATTTGCACATCAGGTCATTGAATTCAACCAACCAATTATTTTTGAGGACAACATCGGCCAAATTTCTACAATTTTCAATTTTCATCCGATTGACTTGAAATTTGAAGAGGAGTTACATATTTGCTCATTGAATTCAACCACCAATTATTTTTGAGGTAAAGTTTGTTTTATGGATTTTACAAGAATCGTGCTCTACACGTCTTCTTCTTGTTGTTTGTCTGTTTGTCCGCACAGAACTTTCATATTTTTCTCCGTAACCGCTTGTCGGATTGAGAGGAAATTTCGACCATTGGTGCGACGGCTCATGTAGAATGTTTTAATGGTAATTATGACGTCATAGGTCACGTGGTGTGTCAGCAAAATTAGAAAAACGGAAAAACTTTGGACCTCTGTATCTCTGAAACTGCACGAAGGAAAAAATTGAAGCTTGGTACGTAGCAAGTACTCCTCATGGGGAATAAGTGTGATTTTTAATGATGTCATAGGTGCCTTCGTTATGACGTCTTAATTGCATACGTAGAACGCCACATCTGATCAGTATGAAAAATTTTGAGGGTCATTTCGAGATAATATGGTTCACAAAATGGGGTTTGATGATATCATAGGTCACGTGATTCTGCAGCCACATTGTTTTTTTTTTTTAAACCTTCAAAAGTCTTCTCCTCTGAAATGGCTGAACCGGTCATCACTGCCAGGATTTATATTATAAAGTAGCAGTTCTAATTATGTCATTAATTATGTTACACACCAGTACACAAACACCGCACAATGCACCGCACAAGACAAGTTCTGGCAAGGGTCTGCAATCTCTGATTGCTTTTTTCTTGTTCTCAAATTGCAAATTAAAACATTATCTTTGAAGAAAGTTAACCCAAGTTTGGTTCACTTTTTAGTTTGTAAATGATTAATGGGTCATAGATTCCTGCTGGAGCCTTGTATTGGCTGAGTGGTTAAGGAGGCTGGCTTTGGATCTTAGGGTCCTGAGTTTGAGCCCCTATTTTTTGTTGAATTAACGCCAGGTGGGGTTGACTCAGCCTGTCATTCTTCCAAGGTTGGGAAAATGAGTACCAGTGTGCTGGGTTAAGAACCATTTGGGGTAACCTGTGTTGGATTGTACTCCTTGCCAATGAAACTGTCATGGCACCCCGATGTTCCTTTATGGTGCAAAAGGAATGGTGTTGTTGTTATTATTATTATTATTATTATTATTATTATTATTATTATTATTATTATATTCCTGCTGGACTGCTTATCAATGTGGGGACTCGGCTTCCTGGCCGATTAGCTAGCTGTCCATTAGTTATTTATTTTGCTAATTGGCTCTCTGTTTTCATGGTTGTTCTGCAGCAAATGGAGTATCTGCTCGCTCTATATCTTCCCTGTTCCTGGAGTTGAACGTTCCTGGGTGGATAAGTTCAAAACTTGAGGTTGGGACAGGCCCAGGTGGCCGAGTGTACGTCGAGACGATTGGCAGTCATTATCGTGGAGCGGCAGGCCTGTGTATGGCTGGTTACCAAGACCACAACCCTGACTTTCTGTGAGACCTTTACCAAAACTGAAATAATATCAATCGAATGTTTGTAGTAAAATGCATATCTGACCGGGTTCCCGTTATGACATTATTTTGCCCTGGCATCACTGCTGGGGTGCAGTTATGCAGTTGATGCAATGCCCCAATAAACTGGAATCAACATTTCAAATTTGATTGGAGTACCAGGACATGTTGGGGGTAGCAGCACACATTGGTTCAGGGGAATTACCATGTTTCTATCAGTGTGATGGTAATGACACAGCTTGCTCACTAATGACGTTCATGGAGGAGTGAGCTGCCTTTCTTTACCTGGCTTGGTCCACATGTGGTGCCAAGTCCACACTTTGTGTTCATATCTTGAAAACCTCAGAGAAAGCTGAGTGGTTACAAAAATGCTCCCAACAAAAGGCAGTGAGTGCTTCCCAAGATCTCCAAAACTGAACAAAATAGGTAATAATTGAATTTTTCTCCATCATTTTTTCACAAAAGCATTATTTCATGGCATTTCCCATTTGAAGCATTCACTATCGATACATCTGGTGCTATGGAGGTGAGGCTTGATATGTAAGAAAATAATATCTTTCCATGACAGGGCAGTGCCAAGTAATAGATGGTTAAATATACCAAGTACTTCTCTGTAATGTTATGTGATTCCCAAAATGTTTTCCACATTGTCACGGCTCGATCATACCTACTTTCACTCTACCCCATTGAACAGCTCTCCAGCTGGAGTACCAGAACCTTCCCTGTCCCGATTTGCTGCATCATGGAGGTTATCAGGTGGTTGGCCTATTCATCCACTGCCTCGAGTACCACCTGACCCCTGTGAAATGAATCACCAATCATGTAGGAATTACCTTTATGTCACAGTGTTGCTGACATCACCTGTCACTCAATAAATGATGACTTACATTTGCTTTTCAATCGCAATGCTATGTCAGTAAATATTGTTACATTTGTGGGCTCTGGGACAGGAGCTCGTTGTAAGGCCTCAGAAGCAAATGTTTCACGTAGTTCTTAGGATATCCTGAACATTGTATTATAGACATGTTATAAGGTGAAGTTGTCTTACGTGGCCCAACTAGCTGAATGGTCAAGTCATTTTAGCAAAGACACCCCGGGTGTCCTACCACATCCAAGCTGATGGTCCTCGGCTCATGGCATGCACCACAGCATGTCCCTCAACACCTCTCCCACCCCTTCCGTACACAACGGGGGAAGAAGAAGAAGAAGAAGAAGAAGAAGAAGAAGCACTGGCCCTCTGATGTCCCTCGGGTTGGGAGTGGACACTCCGGCATGGCCGCCTCTTATTGGAGGACCTGAAGTGGCATGCTATTATCCTACGCTGCTTGGTTCAGGATCAGTGTCATTCATTGTTCGATGCTGTTGCTAAGCACGAACAATGTGTGTCATTGGACTGTACTATGCTGGTCAAGGTGGGGGATAGGTGCCGACATCATAAAAGTGGGGGATAGGCATTCATGCACTCTCTCTCTCTGTTCTTGAACACTCTCTTGGATTCTGGGAATGTTGCCATTCTGTGCCTATGTCTTTGTTTCACAGAACGGCAACATTTGGACTAAAAAAATTACTAAAATAATACAAAGCAAAACAAATGTTGTTTGCAAGTTCACCCCCTAAGCACAATGCATTATTTACACAATTTACACAATAATTCATGACAACTCACTCACCCCAAGCACAAGCCCGAGGTGTTTAAACACAAGACACAGAGGCCATAACACCACCTTTCAGGTCAAAGAGGAAATACTACAAGAGGAAGTACAGAAACCAAACCTCAAGGCCATGAACGCACTTTGCTTTTAATAAAACAGTTGAAGCCATTCACCCATGATAAATAAAAATGATTTCAGTTAATGTGCAACAACAAATTCTACACATCTTTTAGCATTTAAAAGCATTTGAAAACGTAACCAAGACAGAGAAACCAAGGCCTGGTGACAGTCAGTGATTCACATCGTATTATGGTCACCTTACATGGCCATAAATTGTTAATGCAGACAATTTGCACATTTTTATAAGATGGGACTTATTTTTCACTTCCACAGTGTAAAATGTGTTTTGCTGAGTACAAGGTAAAAAAAAACAACAACACTATTTGATGAAAAAAAAAACACACGTTTCTGCATTCGAATAATTATTTGGAACAACAAATGGGGCCAGAACATGCAAATGTGTTGTTAAAAATACGTCTATTAGGCCAATTAGACCATTTTTGCATGAAAAAGGTTTCTTGTGTAAAATGTGTTGTTTTGCTTTGTACAAGCTAAAATATGCGCTATTTGATGAAAAACATGCGATTCTGCATGAGAATCGTGATTTGGAACAAAAACTGGGGTCAGAATAAGCTAATGTGTTGTTACAAATGTTTGTAATTGGCAAATTACCCCGTTTTTGCATGAAAAAGGTTTCTTGTGTAAAATGTGTTGTTTTGCTTTGTACAAGCTAAAATGCGCACTATTTGATGGAAAACACGACTTTCTGTGTCAGAATAGTAATTTGGAACAAAAATTGGGTTCAGAACAAGCTAATATGTTAACCCTTGTATTTGGACAAATAGAAAGTTTTCACATGTATGAGATTTCCTGTTTAAAATGTGTTGGTTTCCTTAGTATAAGGTAAAATACACACTATTTGATGAAAAAAACATGGGTTTCTGCATTAGAATAGATGTTTGGAACAAAAAACAGGGTCAGAAGAAGCTAATGTGTTGTTAAAATGGTTGTATTTGGAAAATTCAACTGTTTTTGCATGAATAAGGTAACCTGTTAAAATGTTTTGTTTTTCTTTGGACAAGCTAAAATACACACTATTTGATGGAAAACACGACTTTCTGTGTCGGAATAGTAATTTGGAACAAAAATTGGGTTCAGAACAAGCTAATATGTTAACCCTTGTATTTGGACAAATAGAAAGTTTTCACATGTATGAGATTTCCTGTTTAAAATGTGTTGGTTTCCTTAGTACAAGGTAAAATACACACTATTTGATGAAAAACGTGGGTTTCTGCATTAGAATAGATGTTTGGAACAAAAAACAGGGTCAGAAGAAGCTAATGTGTTGTTAAAATGGTTGTATTTGGAAAATTCAATTGTTTTTGCATGAATAAGGTAATATAACCTGTTAAAATGTTTTGTTTTTCTTTGACAAGCTAACATACACACTATTTGATGAAAAACATGCATTTCTGCATTCGAATAGTGACTTGGAACAAAAAAGGGATCAGAATAAGGTAACGTTTTGGTAAAATATTTGTATTTGTCAAATGAGACCGTTTTTGGCTGAATCGTTTTTTTTTTTGTATACCTTGTCGAGGATCGTGTGAGAGCTCACGCACAACGCACAGCAAGGGGGGGGGGCATGAGACAAGAGGGGAGGGAGTAGGAAGAACAAAACAGTGGGGAACAGAGGCATTAGGAGATCTGTGGAAGGGAGAGGGATGGGACGGGGAACATGCGGAATAGAAGATGGACATTACAGGGACTTTCAGGAAGGAAAGCAGGGAATTTGAAGGAGGTGGGTTTGGGGTGGATTAACAGGGGTAGAAAATATCGAGGATTTGGATGGGGGATGATAAGAATTGGTGGTGAACAGCTGTGTTGAAGGCCTGGTATGGAGGGAAGAATGGGAATGAATAGAGTGAGGGAGTTTATTCCAAAGGTTGGAAAAAATAGAAATGAAAGAGTGAAGGTGAGCAGTCATTTGTGATTTCGGTAGTTTTACCAAAAGGGGGTTGTTGGCGGACCTTGACCGCCCTGTGGAAATGTGGTGGGGACAAATCGCAGAGAGAGCAGGGGGGGGTGAGGCTGGAGGCGAGACGGTAGAAGACAGAAAGACCACTGACCAACCTGCGGTGATTGAGTGAGAGGCCCAAAGGCTCAGCCTCATTGCAGAAGATGCCAATGATCCGAAATGCCTTGGTTTCTACAGCGTGAAGCCGAGAAAGGTGGGAGGCAGGAGCACCAGCACAGAGGGGAGAGCAGTACTCCATCAGGCTGCGGACAAAAGCTTTGTAAGTGGTCAGGAGCTCAGGTGGGCCGAGGAAGGACTTTGCATTCCCAGTCGGCGACTGGCTCGGAGGCCAGGTTTGAAATGTGGCTTTCCCAGGAAAGGTCATGGAAGATGGTGAGACCCAGAAGCTTGAAAGAAAGGACTTCTTCCAGAGGATTGTTGAGAAAGTGGATGTGGGGGGGGGGGGGTTCGAAACGGTCCTTCCAAAGAGACATCGTGAGATTGTGAGATTTGTCTGGATTGAAAGACATGTTCCACGTCTTGGACCAGTTTGTGATTTTATCCAGATCTGCAGTGAGCGAAAAAGCTGCTGCTTGCCGGTCTGAGGGATGACAGATGCTATGGCAGAGGGTGGAGTCATCAGCAAAGAGATATAGAGGATTTTCCAGAGAGTCGGAGAGATCATTGATGAAAACCAGAAAAAGAACAGGGCCAGAACGCGACCTTGAGGAACTCCAGCCTGGACAGGAAGAGGGGATGAAAGAACTCCATTTAGGGCCACACGTTGACTGCGACAGGAGAGGAAGTCTGCGAGCCATGAGTGGCCCATGAGCCAATAATCCACCCAAGCCCATCTCCTTCAAAAACGTGAGTTTTTGTGTAAAATATGTTTTGTTTTGCTTTGTAAAAGCTAAAATACACACCATATGATGGAAAATATGCGTTTCTGCATTGCAATATTGAATTAGAATAAAAATCTTGGTCAGAATCTAAGTCGAGGTTTGACAGCAAGCTCTCCACCTTGTCAGGAGAAAAGGACACAGAATCCAGGTACAGTTGTGTGCGACTGGGTAAGGTGGTTAGAAAAAGCGATGGGTTTCATCTCTCAAGAATGAAAACTACTTCAGAATTTCATTATAACCTGAATGTTGCTTCAATCGTTAACATCCTTGTCACCTCGTCCAAAGTTTATACCATATCACTTGGTTGCTTTCTGTTCTGCATTCAAAAGGACAGAATCTTGACACTGCGGAAGATCTATGAAGACTGCGAGAGGAAAACCTTCTGGAACCATCATGGTGCTGTTAGTTATTATTAGTTATTTATTAGCAGCCGTTCGACTTAGTCTGAAACGAGGACATGGATTTGGTCTCGATTTTCGACCATGCATGCGTGCGTCCGTCCGCAATTATATCTCGGACATGTAAGGACCGATTTTATTCGTACTTGGCACAAAGACATCACATGAGGGCATACATAAGCACGTCATTATTTTTCGACATCAGATCTAAGATGGCCGACTGGCGGCCATTTTAGTTGTAAAAAAAAATCCCGGTGTCGAACACGTCTTCAACCATTTCTCAGACAAGCATTTACCGATGTTGTTTAAACTTAGCACCTGGAAAATGAATGATGGCTTACATATGCTCGTTATTTATTTTCGAGATTAGATCCAAGATGGCTGACTGGCGGCCATTTTGTTATTTAAACGTGTTCTCAACCATTTCTCAGACATGCATGGTCCGATTTCGTTCAAACTTGGCACAAGCACAGTACACGATGGCGTACACGTGCCCCTCACTTTATTTTGCAATCTGATCAAAGATGCCCAACTGGTAGACTGGTGGCCATTTTAATTGTACATGCAATAAATATGGGCGAGCCCTTTTACTCCATTCAGTAAAATTACTAAAACAATGGGGGCTATGACATTTTATGTCTATTTTACTTTTTTCTCATGAAATTCCAATTGAAATTATTCTTTCCCTTCACCTCTATCACCACACAGCAACATTTGCAGCCGAAGCTTGCTCAGTTCTTGGACGTCCTGCATTCTCCCTCTGCCATTCCAAGGTCCCTCTTACCCCTCGCATGGGACTGTGTCGGCAGGACGGCTGTGTGTGTGGCTGGCCATGTGTCTGTGCCGCCATTGCTGACTACGCACGCCTTTGTACGCGTCTCTCAGTTCCGGTTTCCTACCTGCATATGGTTTCTGACTGCGGTACGTGCATCTATCTGCCTGAGTGTCAGTGATGCTTTCACAAATGCTTCCTCTACATTAATACAAATGTTCCTGGCGACATGAAGGAGGCACAGAGTAACATTTTTGTGCTTTAACCACAAGCGGTGTTCATCTGAATATATTCACACTGTACAGTATAGAATTTGTTTTTGGTCTGTATCAGGTATTAATGATAAATTAAATGGCAGTTAAACGGAAATTTCTGAAACCGACAGTCACGCCAGTTCATATGATACTTTCACAATGACGTATCAATGCTCACGAGGCTTTTTGCGCATGCGCTGTGTGTGTTTTCATTGGCTCGGTTTTACTCGCTGGGTACTTTTAACCTGCCGTTATCAACGCAAAATCTGTAATTCAAACAGCATTTTAAACATAATTTTCTGCATTTAGACAAAAGAGTGGAAATTTCAAAATGGTTAACCATAATAGTTGTGTTCTTCAATGAGAATTGCACTCACGGAAATATAGAAACATGAGAAATATCCTTGGATGAGACTGAGAGGTGTGGATTTCCTATAATTTCCTGTTATTACAATTGGTGGTCACAGTGAATATATAAAACACACACACACACACACACACACACACACACACACACACACACACACACACACACACACACACACACACACACACACACCTGCAAACATGAAGACAAACCACTGAGGGTATCCCTAACCCACCTAACAAAAAATTTCCAAACACAGTTGCGAATGAAAGATGTCAAGCATGAAATGGAAACAGCAATGAATACAACCCCAACAACCACAAAAAAAAGGACAAAAGAAAAATATAAAGCGAAATATCAACAGAAATACATTGACAACTGGAAGAACAGTAAAAGAGAGGGAAGGTATAAAAAGAGAGTTGGACAGATTGGGGATAGACAAAGACGGCTCATTGGAATGGCTAAGAATCTCATCTGGATTGGAGAACGAATCATTATAAATGGCCAAGACCAGGGACACTGCACGAATGGGTTTAGAAAATAGCAGGACTGAGTCAATCGAACAAGTGTAGGTTCTGCAAGATAGACACAGAAAGCACGAGCCACCTCCTATCAGGATGTAAAAAGCTAATGTCAGAACAGCTGTACACGCACAAGCACAACAAGGTGCATCGAATAATCCACCGGCACATCTGCAAAAACTTCAATGTCCCAGTTCTACAAAACTCATGGAAACATGAACCAAAAGCAATCATTGAAAACAAGGAAGTAACGCTCACCTACGACCTCATGATCCCATCGATCGTGAACATAGAAAACAAAGCATTGCAACCGGATATAGTACTAAGGTACAAAAAAGAGAAGGTGGCATTGCAAATTGAGATTTCAGTACCCAGGTATTTTGGCCTAAACAACACAGAAATCCAACTGTTAATTTGCAGTAGGTCAATGGCTTTGACACCAATTTTTATTGCGGGCCCTAGGCATCAAAAAGCTGCATATATCGAACAAACAGTTTTAAACGGAGCACTTCATCACCATTAGAGCATTTAAATTGCATCAGATGCGGCAATAAATATAAAT
Organism: Eptatretus burgeri; assembly: GCF_056783735.1. Classification (NCBI taxonomy): domain Eukaryota; kingdom Metazoa; phylum Chordata; class Myxini; order Myxiniformes; family Myxinidae; genus Eptatretus; species Eptatretus burgeri. Next base: position 57,726,964 of record NC_140977.1, read on the forward strand.
TGCTGCTCTCAGTGCCTGCTTGCCAGCTCGATGACAGAAGACGCCATTTGCATTTTTGCCATCTTCATTTTTTGCCATTTTGCCATCTTTACCCCATTTAGAATCATGTGCGGGCATGGGCAAATTGCTAATCAAGAAAATGACCAAACACCAAGACCTCAAGAATGAAGTGAAAATATCTTGGAAGCTGAAGAATGCCAAAATTGTCCCAGTGATTAATGGAACAAAAGGAATGATGAAGAAGAACCTCAGAGATATTCAAAACCATCCCTGGGAATATTACGACAAACGAACTACAGTGGGAAGCTGTCCGGGGCTCGGTGACGATCCTCAAAAGAGCCCTCGGAACAAAACTTTGAGAACAAGAAAACTTCACACCTTGGTACATGAACCATGATCCCTCATTGAAACGGAGGTGGCCACTTTGAGACCTGGCAGAGCTCCGTTCCACCTTCTGAAACTCACATATTGAGATAACAACCAGCGACACAAAAAGAGAGAGGGGTGGGAGTAGGGGAGTTAGCAGGGAGAATATGTTATACTTTATGAACACACACACACACACACACACACACACACACACACACACACACACACACACACACACACACACACACACACACACACACTTCAACTTTTAGCAATAGATGCAAAAATCTAATATAACAAACATAGTATATCTACAACAGCCATCACAGCTCCACCTGTGATGGCTGTTGCACCCACACCCCTCTTTCCCCCACATGATTAATAGTAAATATGATCATTTTAAACTTTCCCCGTACATTCACAAGCCCCAGATATGTCCTTCCCATCATGTTCAAAAGAACCTAATCCAGGTATACAGTTCATTCGCTGGTAGCGATCCATCGGGGGGGTTTGTGTAACACACGTCCGTCCACTTGGGCCTTGCAACGTCCGAAATGGTCAAGAGTTTGCGGTATGAGCAGCTGCCCGTTCGGTGAGCTGAGAAAATTCTCCAAATCTTTCATTGTGCAAAGGCACAACCCTTTCTCTCAGGTACTTTTCTCAGTATTTTGGCTTCTTTTGGAAGCTTTGTGGGACATTTTAGAAAACAATCCTTATCTAGCAACACACGATGTACTTTAATGGTGCCCTGAACACCGCCGTTTCCTGGGGTTAAATAGGTGAGAGAGGTCTCTGTCTCTCTCCAGCTGTGACCTGCCCAGATACCATGCAGTTTCACACCTGTGCCCCTCGATGCCCTCGAACATGCCGCTCACTATCCCTCCCTCACGACTGTGAGCGTCAAGTCGTTGGTGAGGCCTGGGCCTTGAGGCCTGGCTGTGAGGCTGGCTGTGATTGCCTCCAGGGAATGTTCTACCATGAACTTCAGCACACATGCGTTCAACGGTCAGATTGACAATTGCAGTTGCAACCATTTGATTACCAACAACATTTTGTTGTCGTCATTGTTCAAGTATAATAACAGCAATTTTTTTTAATAATCTCTTTCCTTTCATAGTTCTCAATGTCCGTGTTACTTCATGGATGCTGTCTACACATCGGGAGAAGCCACGTTAACTCAGATGGGCACGTGGTAAGGATCCGATATGTACATCTTGTTGAATTGGTTAACTCATCATTTGTTAATCACTCACCTTATCCATCTGAAAGTTCTTATTTAATTTGAAAATGTCAGAACATCTCCAACAAAGTCCCATCAATACCCCCATCCACCCTGTTTTTTAAAAAAAAATTCTGGTCCAACACTTCCCCTGAGGATTCACTTGCTTTGACAATTCAAGGAAAGATCTTTGATGAGATTCCTTTGATTGAGACTTTTACCACCATCTGATTGAACCTTGCATTCATAGATCCAATGTAATGTCACTCATGAGCTCTATCGATGAGTCATTCTGCTTCACTTGACACCCTGGTACCCCTCATGCGAAATTCCAGCTCCCATGTGCAGCCTGTGGCTGCTTGTGGCATCATTTTTCTGGGGGTGTGACTGTGCCATTGATGCAGTGCCCTCTATTACCAGTACACTGGTACTCATTTCACCGACCTCGGAAGGATGACAGGCTGAGTCTACCCAATCTGATGTTAATTCAACGGCCGACAGAGGCTCAAACTCAAGACCCGAAGATCTTAAGCCAGTCACCTCAACCGTTAAGCCAACTCCAGGCTTTTATCATGCTCCATGATACACATAGTATACAAGCTGCCAGCTAGGAATGCTTGTAGTTCAAGCTGAGTTTGTCTTGCTGATGGTACCTGAGGTCAGGAGCAGCAAGTGTAGCTTGTGTGACATCATTTTGGGACCAGAGAGCACAGGTTTTGTGCTGACCTGGTATTGAGATCCTTATACGAGGCCATGTTTGAGTATTTTGGTCATTGTATTAAAGTCCGTGCGTGTTTCAGCTTTGTCGTGTTGTTTTCATGTCCTATTGTCACATATTAAAGGTGTTCTAATGCTTCTGTCTGAAATTCTGAGCTTTGTACACTTGCTCTTGGAAGTTTTTTTGTCTTTGCTGCTTTAAGTTAAGCTCTCACATGGTGTTACTCCTTCCATCAGTGTCTGTGTGAATGGGGAAATGCAGTGCCGAGCTCAACAGCCTGGTGAGTTATTACTTATTAACATCTTTACAACTTACTATCACCCACACACCCACCCACTCAAGGTCTCTAAAACCTTTTTTTATTTCCCCACTGATAGAAGTCGCTGGAGGCATTGTTTTCGGGTTGTCCGTCCATCCGTGCGTACGTTCGTGCTCATTTTCTCTGTTTTCTCTGCAACCACTTATCCGATTGACACGAAATTTTCACCACAGGTGCGACTGCTCATGTAGAATGCTTTAATCATAAATATGACATCATAGGTCATGTGGTGTGGCAGCCATGTTTGAAAAAAGGCAAAAATTTGGACCTCTGTATCTCCGAAACCGCTACATGGAAATAATCGAAACTTGGCACATGCGTCATTTTTTTTGATAATGTCACAGGTGGCTTCGTTATGTCGTGATAAATGCATACGTCGAATTCTTTATCCGATCAATATGAAAAAAATTTTTATGGACATCTCGGGCTAAATTGTATGGGGGGGGGGATTAATGACGCCCTCGGTCACTCCATTTGGCAGCCATGTTTTTTTTTAACATAAAAACCTTCAAAAATCTTCTTCTCTGAAATGGCTGAACAGACCAAGTCGCAATTTTACAGGTATGATCGCTTATCCATAAGTAGCAAAAAAGTTCTCCACCAATGACGTCATAGGTCACATGGTTTGGCAGCTATGATTTTTTGAAGAATAAACCTTTAAAATTCTCTTCGAGAACGGCTTCTCAGATCGAGGGGAAACTTCAACCACATGTTCCCCAATCCTTGAGGATAACATTGTGTTCACGGATAATTAATAGGTCACATGATCTTGCAGCCATATTGGATTGAATGAAAATCTTTTAAAAAAATTCTTTCTCTTGAATCGTTTCATCAATCAATGTGAGATGTCAAAATAATGATTTAGTCATCATGAGGGATATATGTTTTAAATTTCAACCTGATCGGACGCATGGTCTGGTCGCTACAATTATTTAATATTTTGAGTCTGGGTTCAGGGATTTAAATCAAACTTGGTACAAGTATGTATAATGATGTAATAATGTGAGCTGAGACATATCTGGTGATGTCACAATGTCAAAGAATGCCCTTTTAGTTTATGACATCAATTAGGCCAAGATGTGCTCGTAGTCACCTTTTGATTGGACCATTGATCAGTTCAGAATGAAGTCGTAAAGTACACGAGCCTCAGGTTGGCACCATTTATTAGAATTACTTGGGTCTTCAACTGGACTCAACTGGACTGGTGACGATTATAGAAGTTTAGATCTCATGAACCCATCAGGTAGACACATTGCACCGGTGCATCACGGATTCGGCACCAGCAATGCACTTCCATAGTAACTTCAAAAACATTCACCTGCTTTTACATCATAGCCATTGTATTGTTGGGTTGACAGGATGGCCTTGAGGTACACACACTTGCCTCTAAGCTGTCTCACCTGGGTTTGAATCCTGAACCAGCTTAAGCTGTCATTCTGGTGTTTCACAGGCTGGGTGATTCATCAATGTGTGTGCCGTCCCTAAGATGGACATTGAACGGGAATCCCATCTGCCAGCATTAGTTTGTGGACATTAAAGATCCCATGGAATGGAAGGAATGACTTCCTTCATGAAGAGTATGCGAGCTATCACCGGCCCCATGAACACATTCCAAATTCCTGCCTTAACCAGTATAGGGCACTGCATCAGCAGCACGGCCACGAGCTCAGCCAATGATGCTACCCCGCAGCCTTGTACAGCTTGCGAATGAAGAAGAAGAATTGTTTTCTCCAGTCAACCTGGATGGTGTGAAGCCAGGCCGAATGAAAATGTTTTTCTAACCCTCCTCCATAGAAGTAGATGATAAATGGGGCTTCTGGGATACCCAATCAAATGAATGGGGAAAAAGGGGAAAACTTTCTGACTCAAGCCCCAAAAGCTCAAAATAGGAGACTGATTTTCTCCCCACCCATCCCCTTCCCTCCCATACAAGCAAATATAAAATTGAGACTCATTTTCTCCCCACCCATCCCCTTCCCTCCCATACAAGCAAATGTAAAATTGAGACATTTCCTCCCCACCTATCCCCTTCCCTCCCATACAAGCAAATGTAAAATTGAGACATTTCCTCCCCACCTATCCCCTTCCCTCCCATAAAAGCAAATGTAAAATTGAGACTATGAAAAATTGAGACTTACTGATCAAAGCACTTTTTCCCTTTCATATTTTCATTCCACTCAAAGAGTGAACCAACAAATATTTGCCCATACTCTACTTTAGGGACTAACTTAATTTTCTTATAACATTCATTTTCATCGAGTATATTCACAAAGAATAACTTGGAACTTGGTTCTTGGTTTAAGCTGTTTCATTTTCGTGTTAAAATGAGTCAGACTGTTTGAGAAGGGATTCCTCGCCCGAAACAAAAATGCGACTCATTTCCTAAGTGGGACACACCCTGAAAAACCCATTGTTGTGTAATCTCCCATGATGTCATCAACAGGAGGCTATTTATTACCAAAGCGAACTTCGTTCTTATTTAGTCTTATCCAGAGAATTTTGAGTCTTATTCAGAGAATGGAGTATTTAGAAGAGGACTCTGACCTTGCAGATCAATCGTTTTCACAAGATGAGAGGTGAGATCCTTAACCCAGTTCATTATTTGTTGTTTAAAACAGAATTAAATCACTATTCAACCAATAATTATTGAATGTCTTTTTATAACAGATTGTCCCCAATAAGAACATTGTTGATAGCTGATGTTGAAAATGAGTTACTTGAATTACACGACGAGTGGATAAAAATGAATGACTTCCTTGAAGACATTTATTCGTTTCGAAAAGAATTGAATGATATTTTTCTTGGATGGCAAGAAATTCTCTCACGTCCTTTGATCTTGAATGACCCGAGTCCAAGGTGAGAAATTATCGCTCTGTGTGTCTGCGTGTGTGTGTATGTGTGTGTATGTGTGTGTATGTGTGTGCGTGTGTGTGTTTGTGTGCATGCGTGCGTGTGTGTTTGTGTGCATACGTGTGTGTGTGTGTGTGTGTGTGTGTGTGTGTGTGTGTGTGTGTGTGTGTGTGTGTGTGTGTGCGTGTGTGCGTGTCTTTAACTCATTATTATTTTTATTATTTTTTCAGTTTAAACACCTGTCTGGATGAACCAAACACACAACTTAATCTTCTTGAGGAATCTGACATGACACTCCATCTTCTGGAGGTAAATATTATAATTATTATTTTATTAATATCATAATATAATTATCTTTATGTACCCTAATTGTTCTTCACTCTTTGTTTTGAACAGAATATGTTGATCAAGTTTCAAAACCAAAACAAACCATCAGACTGCTGCGAAAGAAGATGTTGTTCAATGTTATTACTTTTGTTTAATTATAAATGCTTTCCTTATAATTATCTGATTTTGAATTACAAGAAAAGGATAAAGGAGATGTAAAGGGGAAAGGGGCGGGGGGGGGGGGGGAGGTGCGCTCCCCCAATGACCCACCACCCTCCTCATCCCTCTTGCCTCCCCGTGTGTGGGGAAGGGTGGGGCTGGGATAAGGGGGGTGGTGGGCCAAAGGTGGGGGTGCACAGGGGGGGGGGCTTGTGTGGGTGGGTGGGCCTTGTGTGGGTGGGTGGAGACTGTGTGGCTGGGTGGCGCTTGTGTGGGTAGAGCTTGCCTGTGGTGGGGCTTGTGTGGGTGGGTGTGTGGGTGGAGCTTGTGTGGGGTGGAGCTTGTGTGGATGTGTCTTGTGTGGGTGGGTGGGGTTTGCATGGGTGGAGCTTGAGTGGATGGGTGGGGCTTGTGTGGGTGGAGGTTGTGTGTATGGGGTTTGTGTGGATGTGGTTTGTGTGGGTGGAGCAATTTTATTATTATTAAATAAATATGTTGTGTGTGGGGAACTAATTAACTAATCACTAATTATGTGGATATGATGGATGTGGTTGTGGCTTATGTGGGTGGTGTTTGCGTGGGTGGAGCTTGTGTGGGTGGGGCTTGTGTGGGTGGGGCTTGTGTGGGTGTAGTCAAAAAGGGGTGGAGTTAAAAAAGGGTGGAGTCAAAAAAAATTCGATTTATCTTTGTCTTTTGTAATTGCTGTGAATGAAATGAACCTAAAATCTCTTCCCCCTTTAAATCACATAAGTTGTAAGTCCACGGAACTGTAACAATGACATCAACAATTTAAAAAAGTTCATTTGTCCATCGCTTGGTATAACCTTTTTCAAAATGAGATTTCCACCTGTATATTCTTACGATATTACCAACTTTGAACTTAGGCTTTCTGACATTAATCTCTTTTTCATATTTTAATTTTGTAAATGTATCTGATGGTTTAATTTTCATTGAGGTATGAATCATATCATTGTACTTATCTGCAATGTCCTGAATTAAAGATAACCATTGTTGAGAACCGAGTTGAGTGAATTTTATATATAGTCTCTCTTTTAAAGTGCGATTAAAATGCTCAATAACAACCGCTTTTCCTTCATTAAAGGTGCTGGATAATGTAATTCTGTTATTCTTAATAAAATTCATAAATGTTTTGTTGTAGAAGTCTGTACCCTCATCAGTCCACAATTTTTAAAGTTTTCTCTTGCTTTTATTAAATATCTGTTTAAAGGCTAACATAAGAGTATTACCTGTTTTGTTTTTTAAAGAGAAAACCCATGCATATCTACTCCTCAAATCAGTAACGGTTAAAGCATACTTGTACCCCTTATCATTATTGAGTTCAATCAAATCAGCGGAACAGATATAATCAACCTCCTTGGAATAAACCTTTCTTCTATGAAACTTTGTGATTATTGGTTTATGTAATTCATCAGCTAATTGCTCTTCAATCTTAATGACATCATTAGAGCCTATAAGTTTTTTGAATTTCCAAGCCCAAGTTTCAATTTAGCACTGATCATCTTCTTCACGATGAACCCATCAACTTTTCTCTCAAGGTTGGATTTTGTATCAGAGACAAATTATACAACATTTCTCTATCAGATTAATGTTTTTCTTCTAATGTTGTGCTATTTCCAAAATCAATATCGTGCCTCATGCACACTTCATCAACCCTATTGATAGGTTTGCTCCACGGTTTAGGATCGTCATCCTCATCTAATCTTCTATTCAATTTTGTTCCTGGACCACAGAAAGAATACCCTGGTAGATGTAATTCCCCTGGTAGTCCAGTAGTTGTAAATTTACTTCCTGATAAAAACTTTTGTATATCTCCCCCACGTTTGTGTTTGGAGATGAATTTACTCTTTTTAGAGCCACACACCGAACATATGCCTTTTTGTATAACCCTGTCATTTTTACTTTAAATATGAGATATTTTTAGTATTAGTTTTCTTTTTACATTTGAGACAATAACTCATTTATTTATGATAAAAATTCCAACAGAGTGTGAAAACCTTTTTAGTTTCCAACATGCACATTTGAATCTTAATTTTTAAAACATAAAGAATCCTCAGAAATGTCTTCACTCTCTCCTCAATTTATTTAAGAAAAAAAATGGAAAAATTTAATGCAAGTCAATCACACCAACATCATCAATAATATAATCTTTTCCTTCTTTCTCTTCTTTATGTGCTTTTAATGTGTCAAGAGTTCTTTAATGTGCCCTCTCCTCCTCTCTCTTCTCCCTCTCCTCCTTCTCTCTTGTCTCAGTTTCTTCAACTCCTTCCACTTTCTCCACTTTCTCGTTTATATCTTCTCCCTGAAATCGATGTTAATACTCTTGACGCATATAGTTCTCATAGACTAGTCAATTCTTTGTTTTCCTCCTCGGTGCATTGAGATTTATTTATTTTCTGTAATACCTTCGATCTTTATAAAATCTCACTGGTTTCCATATTTTTATATTTATTCATTCTCTCTCGTTCCTTGCTTTCCCTCTCCTCCTACTCTCTCTTCTCCCTCTCCTCCTTCTCTTTCTTCTCCCTCTCCTCCTCTCTCTTCTCCCTCTCTTCCTCCTCTCTCTTCTCCCTCTCCTCCTCTCTCTTCTCCCTCTCCTCCTTTTCTCTCTTCTCCCTCTCCTCCTCTCTCTTCTCCCTCTCCTCCTCTCTCTTCTCCCTCTCCTCCTCTCTCTTCTCCTTCTCCTCCTTCTCTCTTGTCTCAGTTTCTTCAACTCCTTCCTCATCCCTTACTATCCTTGAACCACTTTCACCCCATAGAATATCATACATATATTCATCTGGATTCTGTGATACTCTTGAATCCACAATTATTTTTCTCATAGTAGGAAACCAATAAGATTTGTTGATGATTTCCAAAAGAGTTTTAGATTTTCTCACCTTCAGAAGTTCATTTTTATTTAATATTTTAATCAAATCTCTATCTGTGGGTTTTTTAACATCAGTATAAGGCCAGTTTTTAATTGAAAATTGCTCGTGTCTATGTTCCAATTCATAAGGAATGTAAAAGCGAAAACCCTTTTCTTGTAGGTATCCTTGAATGCAAAAATTATAATTTTCTTGATGTCTCCTTGCTGTCATTTATGTATCAGAAATATATGACAGATTAATATTATGACACGTAATACCCCCCCCCCCCCCCAATCTTCCTGTTGTTAAATTACTTTGTATTCCTCGACTTTGTATAATTATCCAATTTCCTTCCTTCTTTGTCATATAAACTATTGCTTCACCATCATATAATTTCATATTCTCGAAATCGTGTATTTGTTGTTTGCTAATTGTGCTTCCACATATCACCTGATTCTTACCTCAATAATTATTATCAGTAATTCTCAATCTTTCATAGTCTCAATTTTACATTTGCTTGTATGGGAGGGAAGGGGAAAGGCGGGGAGAAAATGAATCTCAATTTTACATTTGCTTGTATGGGAGGGAAGGGGAAAGGTGGGGAGAAAATGAATCTCAATTTTACATTTGCTTGTATGGGAGGGAAGGGGATAGGTTTGGAGAAAATCAGTCTCCTATTTTGCGTGTTTGGGGCTTGAGTCAGAAAGTGTTTCCCTTTTTCCCCATTCATTTGATTCCACTTTTCCCCCAGAAGCCCCATCTATGATCTACTCATAGATACTCGAAGATGTTTTAATAAGAGCAACTGTAAGCTTGATAGTCCATTGTATCTTCATCCACAATCACATTGAACATTTATTAATTAACCAGTAGACAAAAACCCTGAAGCTCATTAAGGTGTAATTAAAGGCTGATTTTTGCTTTGATGCTGTAACGAGTCTGAACAGAACATGTGATTGAATATTCTTACTCGTGTTTAGTGGATTTTGTGATGGTAAAACATTTGTGATACTGATTCTCAGCATCACCATGTTCTGAGGGCATGCTCTTCCAAGGCTGTGATGTCGACACGCATCAAGGTTCGACAGGTGTTACCTGTGAGCGAACATGTGAGGCCAGAGCTCTGAACCTCTCTTGTATCGAGCCCATCACCTGCATTCCTTCCTGTATCTGCCCCCCTGGGTAACCAGAGATTGGAACTTGCATTCTGAACTGATTGGTGATGATAATGTGAGATTGAGGAGGTTGATGTGAGATTGTGAAAGGGGACATTCTGCGTGTTGAGAGTGAGGACGGGTGAGTGGAAATGAAGAGATTGCAATGAATGTAAATGTGAGATGGATGATATAGTGGAAGGCATTGTGAGGTTGAGGAGTTTTAGAATGTACAGGTAGTGAACAAAAAATGGAAACACCTGGGTAAATGTGGGACACCAAGTGTATTGAAACCAATGGCTTCCACACTGGTGTGGCCCTGTGACAATGAAGCAAATAATATCCCAGCATGCTTTGGGTCATGCACACAAATGCTGCACAGGCCTGGTTGCCTATAATTATGGCTCGCATGGCTGCAAGAGGAGACCTCAGTGACTTTGAAAGAGGGGTGATTGTCGGGGTGCATTTGGCAGGAGCTTCAGTGACAAAGGCAGTTCAACTTGCTGATGTTTCACGAGCAACGGTATCGAAGGTGATGTCGGAATGGAACTCTGAGGGAAAAAATCATCAGCAAAGAGCAACAGTGGGTATAAGCACATGCTCCAGAATCGTGATATTTGTGCATTGATTTGAAGTGCAAGGCAAAGCAGGCGACTGTATATTTCAAACTAGGGCATGAGCAGCCAGTTTCAAAAAAAAAAAAAAAACGGTGCGCTGAGAATGCCACAGAGCGGGATACCATCGTCAGATTGTGGTGCACAATCCGCTCATCACACCAGGAAATGCACATTTGTGAGTCCATTGATGTAAATCGTACAGGCAATGGACTACTGAGCAGTGGAGAAATGTGATATTGTCAGATGAATCATCCTTCACCATGTTCTTGACAAACGGACGAGTGCAAGTGTGGCCCCACCAAAAGAACTCCACAACCCTGAGTGCTTGGTTCCAACAGTGAAGGGTTCTAGTAGTTCTGTTATATTGTGGAGCACATTTTCCTGGCATAGTTTGGGTGTAGTCATTCATTTAGAAGGCAAGGTCAATGCCAAATGCTACTTAATGGTACAGAGTGATCATCTTCATGCCATGTTGTAGCATTTCTTTTCTGCCAGGAGGGGTGTGTGTCTTCCAGGATGACAATGCCCCTATCCACCGAGCACGTGTAGTCGCCCAGTGGTTTGATGAGCACGATACTGATGTTATCCAGATGTCATGGCCTTCTCAGTCACCAGATCTGAACCAAATCGAGCATTTATAGAATATTCTGGAACCACGCCTGAGACCACGGTTTCCACCTCCATCAAACAGGTGTGACTTGATTGACTTTCTCATGGAAGAATGGTGCCGCATCCATACTGCAGAATTCCAGACACTGGTGGACTCTGTCAGGGTAAATACAGACTGTCCGTCCTTCCATCCACAAATACTTGCAACTTCTTCTCTGAAACTACACACACAATTCCGATGAAATTTTACCACAACCTTCATCACCTGTGAGGTACCAAAGTTCGTTCATGCTATTTAAAGAATTTGGGAATTTATGGCGGTTAAGAGCAGAAAAAGTCTGCATAGAGTGATGATCCAGAAAAAAAATGGCTGCCCATTCAAATGTGTACATAATGAAACGCTCATAAACTCCCATCGAGTGAAGTCATAAGCATTTAAAAGTCATAACTTTTATTCTCGAGTGTTTTCTGAACCACCAAGACTAAGACACCAAAATACATCATTAAAGTATCAGGAAATCGCTAAATCGCCAATTTGTTCTTCTTCTCGTTGTTCCCTCTCAAAACAATGTAAAACTGTAGCCCGATCTACCTCAACAACTACAGAAGCCATGATGGTGATTCCTACACAAGGAAGTTACTTTGTCTCTCGGCTCGTGCACGCAATCCTAAATTTTACAATAAATGAAACATTAATCGTTTTATGACAAAAAGAAACCAAACATAAATGTGGACTCAACCAAACCAGCCCAGGACCGTGAGGGGGGGGCAGTGGAGCAGTCACTTAGATTCAGGATAAAGCCAAAATACATGTTTACATTTGCCGACATACCTGCATGGCCGCCATTTTGAAAATCCAAAAATGGCCGCCACAGCGGTATGTCCGTAAATGTAAACATTGATTTTCGGATTCTCCATGTTATAACGTTTCTGAAAATGTATAGGTTTGCTAATCTACAAAGATTTTGAACGAAAATTAATTTACCGACATCGTGAACCTGACTACCTGTTCGATTCCCGCAAACAGAATTCAAAAAGCTTGCCGAGTTTTGGAGATAATTTTTTTAACGATTTCCATTAGCGGAGATATTTTGACGTCATAACTTTTTTTCTAGGAGGAATTTTCAAAATCGGAGATGGTTACTGTCTGCGCGGGGTGTTTTTACATATATATGCCAAGTTTCAGGAAGTTTCGATGAAAACTGTAGGCTGTGAAATAAAAAGTTCACAAGAAGAAGATGAAGAACAACAACGTGATGAAGACTTAGAGATCCTCCACGAGGATACATCACTATGACGTCATATCAATTTTTATGACGTCATTCCTATTTTTTGACATTTTTTGTTTCACAACCCAGAGTTTTCATCGGATCTTCGTGAAACTTGCCGTGTATATGCAGAAAGCCCACGCGCAGGCAGTAACCATCTCCGATTTTGGAAATTCTTCCGAGAAAAAAGTTGACGTCATAATATCGCTGCTAATGGAAATCGCCTGTACCATTATCTCCGAAACTAGGCAAGCTGTTTGAATTTTGTTTGCAGGAATCAAGTCGGGCATTAGCACAGATAATTTATCGCAAACCTGATACATCACAATGACGTCATATTCGTTTTTATGACGTCATCATAAAGAGGACGAGGATCTTAGCTCATTTGAGCTTGTTCTGTGCACTACCTGTCGGCGTTAGATTGAATCGATTGAGGGTGTGGTTGTGGCATTGAGAACGTAGAGCCTTGGAGGATGTGTCGGAGATGTGGAAAGGAGGTTGAATTGTGTGATTGCTTAATAGTATGGAATAGTTGCAGAAATTTAATGAATCTATATTCAGTTGTTTTGATGAGGTATTGAATGCAGTTGTTTGATCAATTAGTGAGGGGAATGAATTATAAGTAACAGGGAAGGAATAATTCAAATTGTTTGACTCTAAAATGTTATGAATTGTCTCATACTGAGTATAATTATACATTTATGTCTACATTTCTCTCATCCTCCGTGTTTATTGATACAACATACCTCCTTCCTCTAGAATGTGGCGTCATGGCTTGTCCTGTTACACTGCTGAGGAATGTCCGTGTGTGTGGCATGGCCGTGCCTATGCCAGTGGGGACTCGGTCCAAGATCCCTGCTTCTCCTGGTAATTACAGGAAACGAGCAGAGTACCCACCCGATGGGTCATCTTGTTCCAAGCTTGCAACACGTTTAACTGATGCATACCTTTACTTGGGAGGTGTATAGGTAATTGACAGCTCTGTATAGACAAAAAAAAAACAACAACCCTGGGTTACATGCATGAAGTAAAAACATACCTACTGGTTATAATTCAAAACACCTCACTGCACTGGACAACATGGGGACAGGAATACTGTAAATGGTGGAGACTTGTAATATCCTCCCCCTCCTGGAGGCGGTGCGACATGATACACATTTGCATAGAAAGTTTGTGTCCCTCTCCCCGCAAGACCACCGGTAAATATAGAAACATCCCTATACACGAATTGGGGTCATGCTGATCCTATGAAGCAAGTCTGGATGTCATCAGGCGAGAAACAAATACACACACACACACACACACACACACACACACACACACACACACACACACACACACACACACACTATAACCTTATTATCATTCCTCATTTTTCTCTCAAACCCACGCATTCTAATTTGTCACCTCATCACCCAGACATTCTGTAATATTTGTAGTTGTTGTGTCTATATAGATTATTATAAACCTCGGTTGCTGTATCTCTACTCTGTTCGTATCTCATTCCTTCTCCAACCCCCATGTCCAAATTTTTTTTTTTAATTCTAACCCCATCCCTCTCTCCCTATTCACATAATACTCCATTCCCCCTCTTTGTGCCAGTGTGTGTGAGGGCGGGGCTTTTCGCTGTGAACTCCGACCCTGCCCCGCCCTGTGCTCCATTCACGGTGCGGGACATTTGATGACGTTTGATGGGCGTGTAAAATCAGTCCCCCCTTCCTGCAGCCATCCACTGCTGCAGGTGAGCAAGAGCAATGAGTCAAAGCCACCACACCTGGATAAGTTTTAAAGGTTTTCAGCAAACAAACATGACTCCCCACAGATGCCAGCAAGTCTCTGTGCGTGTATGTATGTTCTCTTGTCTTGTTATCAATGAACTCTGAATCAAGTTTTGGCTTATGAATTATTATTGGAGATGAAAATATTATTTTTTGTGGTTTCTGTTCACTTATTCAGGAATGCATATTGATATTGGTGAATAAGTTACTCCTTTGAAGCATTTGGAATTTGTCACTGTATCGCACAGACAGTGGACGGGTTGATAACCATTGCTCTAGGTAAAGAGTTCAGGTGTAAGGGACGAGCCCCCTGTGGTGCATCTGTCAAACTCACCATTGGAGGAAAACTCATCGTGCTGGAATCGCCTGTGAGTGTTTTATCTCCTGCTTCGTCTCTTTTCTTATATCATGTGGTTATTTTGGGCTTTAATGAGGTATTGCGTCATACCTTAATATCTCAAGATGTCTCTTCCACGAAGGACCCCTCATGCTAATCACCCTTGTAATCATTCCCCGTTGTGTGAGTATAGTTTGTACTGAAGGACCTGTTTTCCTCGGCAGTCAAGGAATACATTGGGTGGTTTGTCTTTGTCTTGCTGAATAATTTCACCAGGTTACTTGCACAAAATTAAAAAGGAAGGTATGAATGGGGGAAGGGAAGTGTGTGAGGAGTGGGGTACATATCGTGTCCGTACACAAATTGGTAGGACATAAGACAAAGGGGAGGTAAAGGACTTGTATGGAGTACATATGTATGTATGTATATGTATGTATGTATATATATATATATATATATATATATATATATATATATATATATATATATATATATATATATATATATGTATGTATGTATATAATTGTTGCGAATTCGCGACGCTGGCGTGAGAACGGCCGCGTAACTCGAATCGCGGCACGTCGCCCACCAGACGGACAATTCTATCGTGACCCTCTCGGACCAACGCCGGGAGCTAGTCACGGGTGGGCCTTTCGACCTCACCACAATCGTGCCAATCAGCCACCCGCGTAGGATAGGGTTGTTCGCCAAACTCGACCTACCTAAGTACCCACGCGGATGGTAAACCTGGCGATCGTACCTCGCCGCAGGTCGACTCCGGACACGAGCCGCTTGGGCGGCCCGTTCCGTACTATCGGGATAACCGAGCGGTGTTATCGTCGACCTGGACGGTTCAGATTAATTACCGGGATGTTGCATCCACTACGAACCCCTTACGTGACGCAAGATGGAGGGTCAATAAAGAAAAGACGAAGCGAAGCGGGCACAGTTCAACAAGCAAGCATTTTATTCATAGCCACAGACACAAAGCACGTATATACAGCCATACAATAATCAAAATGCACACATAACAGCCAAAACAAAAGTAACAATGCAGAGCTACAACCGAATACGCGTACACACGGTAACACTTAAACAGTTCTACTTTATGAGACACGGCGCCACAAGATCCATACAAAAAAACCCCGAAAAGAAAATGGTGTCTTCCCTTTGGGCTGTCGAGTCCCTCTCCCACGTCCGTCGGCGTGGTTGCGCCTGGCCGCGACTCCGATCCCTGGCGTGGTCTTCTCTGGCGTGCCTCACGCCACCACGTGTTAGCCGCTCGATGCCACGGACGGGGTTTCCGGCGCTATCTCAGCGCGGATAGAAATGGGGGGGGGGGGGGAACGTGGTTGCTCGAGGTCGTGGTGTGGGGAATGGCAGACACTCCGTCCCGCCAGCGGGGTCTCGGGACCGCACCACAGAAGACCAGGCCAGCGGCCACCACGCAGAGGAGAGGAAGAGGAAGAGCGAGCCGGAAGAGAGAGAAGAAGACGAAGTGAGCAAGAGCCAAAAGCGCTCCGCCCGTGTCCGACTTTAATAGCCCGGGCTCCGCCCTTCACTACGACCCCGTTTTCGGCTCCACCCTCCTTCGAGAGGGTTCTCGAAGAGGAGCGTTCCCTCTCCCCGACCGCCTCACGCTGGTCATCCACCAATCGGCGGCGAGCTGCCCTCCCCCCTTCCTTCACACCAAGCGCGGGGAAAACCGGCGGGAAAACCCGCGCGTCCTCGCAGTTCCTTCCTTGGCGCCCTTGCTTGCCGTTCGGAAGCAGACGGAGTGGCGAAGATGTAGTAGCGTAGATGGTGGAGGTGGCGTGGTTGCAGTGTGGTTGGCGCTGTGATGGGGATGGCGTGGTTGTTGAAATGTGTGTTTTAAATAAAAGATAGAAAAAGAAAAACGACTGACTCAAAGTGTCGCAGCCCGGATGGATCACATAAATTCCCTCTATACAACGGGTTTGGGCTAACTACATATGTACCTATGGAGATATCTCACCTGAGGGCCCTTTATGGTGTATTGCGAATTTCCACAGCCGTAACAATATATACAGCTCTGGAAAAAAATGAAGAGACAACTGCAAAATTATCAGTTTTTCTGGTTTTACAATTTATAGGTATGTGTTGGAGTAAAATGAACATTTTTTTTTTATTCTAGAAACTACTGACAACATTTCTCCCAAATTCCGAATTAAAATATTGTCATTTAGAGCATTTATTTGCAGAAAATGACAACTGGTCAAAATAACAACAAAGATTCAGTGTTTTCAGACCTCAAATAATACAAACAAAACAATTACATATTCATTTTTAAACAACACAATACTAATGTTATAACTTATGAAGAGTTCAGAAATCAATGTTTTATGGAATAACCCTGATTTTCAATCACAGCTTTCATGCGTCTTGGCATGCTCTCCACCAGTCTTTCACATTGCTGTTGGGTGACTTTATGCCACTCCTGGCGCAAAAATTCAAGCAGCTCGGCTTTGTTTGATGGCTTGTGACCATCCATCTGCCTCTTGATCACATTCCAGAGGTTTTCAATGGGGTTCAGGTCTGGGGATTCGGCTGGCCATGACAGGGCCTTGATCTGATGGTCCTCCATCCACACCTTGATTGACCTGGCTGTGTGGCATGGAGTATTGTCCTGCTGGAAAAACCAATCCTCAGAGTTGGGGAACATTGTCAGAGCAGAAGGAAGCAAGTGTTCTTCCAGGACAACCTTGTACGTGGCTTGATTCATGAGTCCTTCACAAAGACAAATCTGCCAGATTCCAGCCTTGCTGAAGCACCCCCAGATCATCACCGATCCTCCACCAAATTTCACAGTGTGTGCGAGACACTGTGGCTTGTAGGCCTTTCCAGGTCTCCGTCTAACCATTAGATGATCAGGTGTTGGGCAAAGCTGAAAATTGGACTCATCAGAGAAGATGACCTTACTTCAGTCCTCTACGGTCCAATCCTTATGGTCTTTTGCAAACCTCAGACTGGCTCATCTTTGCTTCTCATTGATGAAGGGCTTTTTTTCTAGCTTTGCACGACTTCAGCCCTGCCCCGAGGAGCCTGTTTCGAACCGTCCTCGCCGTGCACTTCACCCCAGCTGCCGTTTGCCATTCTTTTTGTAGGTCACTTGATGTCATCCTACGGTTGTTGAGTGACATTCGAATGAGTTGGCGGTCATCCCGGTCAGTGGAAAGTCGTTTTCGCCCTCTGCCTGTCTGTAGCTTTGTTGTCCCCAATGTCTGCTGCTTGACCTTGTTCTTATGAACCGCCGTCTTTGAAATTTTGAGGATGGAAGCAACGTGACGCTCACTGTATCCCTCTGCCAGTAAAGCCAGAGTTGAACCCCTCTTTTCCTCACCTCAAAGCTTTTCTTTTCAACTCTTTTGGCATGGTCAATAGTTATTTTTTTTGATTCCAATTACTTTTGAGGTACAGCTAGCACTGTTTTTGCCATCCGGCTGGTCCTATTGCAAGAGGAGAGTGATGACAACAGCAGTGGTTTTTTTTTTATACTTTTCCTTGTTAAATAAGATTCGGTTCAGGTGATCACCTAATCAGATCCTCACTAAGTAGAATGAGGTGTGCCTGTGTTGGAATTCAACAGATACTGGAATGGAATGGCTGGCATACATGTAGGGATGCTGATTTAATTTTTTTTTGGAGTGGTCTCTTCTTTTTTTCCAGAACTGTATATGTATGTATATATATATATATATATATATATATATATATATATATATATATATATATATATATATATATATTGTTGCGGTCTTCGCGCCCGCCGGCGTGCGACGGCCACGTAACTCGAATCGCGGCACGTCGCCCACCGGACGGACAATCCAGTCGTGACCCTCTCGGACTAACGCCGGGAACCAGTCACGGGTGGACCTTTCGGTCTCACCGCGATCGAGCCAATCAGCCCCCGCGTGGGATAGGGTTGCTCGCCAAATTCGAACTACCTAAGTACCCACGCGGAGGGTAGACCGGGCGATCGCACCTCGCCGCAGGTCGACTTCGGACACGGGCCACTTAAGCGACCCGTTCCGTACTATCAGAATAACCGAGCGGTGTTATCGTCGACCTCGACGGTTCGATTAATTATCGGGCGTATTCAGCCCACTACCAACCCTTTACGTGAAGCAAGATGGGGGTTCAATGGGGAAAAAGACGAAGCGAAGCGGGAGAACAGTTCAACAATAAAGCACATTTATTCGCGACGAACGGAAAGCACACAAATACAATTCCACCAAATGCACACAAAAAAGAAAACACAATTCCATTTACACAAAAAGCAAACATAAAAGTGAAAACACAGTGCAGAGCTAATTCCGACTACCGAGCACACGGCAACACTTATACAATTCTACTTCACAGACGGCGCCGACAACACATACCCAAAACCAAGGAAAAGAAATACCCTCAAGAATGAGGTAGGCCTGGGGCCGAGACCTGGTCGGGCCTACCCGTCTGGTGATGAGACGCGGAGCGGCGATGGCCCCGCAACCCGCGGGCCTCGTGGACAGTGCCTGGCTGGGGGTGGGAACGGGGCCCCCTTGGTCGCACTATCTCAGCGCGGGGGGAAACAGGAGGGGGTTGCTGATGCTCGGGGTATAGAGGATCTTTATTATGTGCGACGAGCGTCTCCACCTCGGCCAGGTCGCGCTGCCGGCCTCCCTGGGGTGCGCAGCTCCTTGCACGACGCGAGCACCCTTCGTCCGACTCGCCGCCTCTCCACAGCTCGTCCCCTCCGTTCCGACTCTCCTTCGCCTCGCTCCGACCTTTACGACTCCCTTCTTCCTCGTTCCGACTTCTTACTACTCGTTCCTCCCTCGTTCCGACTTCTTACTCCCCTTTTACTGACGAACACCGTCCTTTTATCCCCCCGTAACTTCGCCTTTGACCCCCTCCCTTTGACCTTTCAACTCGCTCCCCATTGGCCCGACAAAAAGTGGGCGTGAAGGCTTTTTGATCCACAAATTTGCATATATCGATCGCCCTGGGGGCGGGGCCAATTCGCCCCTCGCTCACCGATTGGACGGCAAAAAGTGGGCGTGTGTCGTTTTGGATCCGTTTTTGAAGCAGAAAATCCGTGATTTTGTACACGCTGGTCAACGTGCGCCCTACACGAGTCCAGCATCGGTGCCCATGAGTGGCGCGAGATGACGGTGATGCGATGGTGGCGAGTTGTGACGGTAAAGGTCATGGCGGTTGTGGTGAAGCGGCGTTGTGGTTGGTGGTTGTTGTTGTGGTTGTGATGGTGGCGATTGGTCCAAAATAAAGATAGTAAAAGAAAAACGGCTATCCTGAAGAGTCGCAGCACGTATAAATGACATGTATTCCCACTAGACAACGGGTTTGGGCCTAACTACACATGCACTTACCGAGATACCTCACCTAAGGGACCTGAATGGTGGTTTGCGAATCTGGTAACCACAACACTACCCCCTTCCCTTTTTACAGACTCGTCCCGAGTCGTCAAATTTTCGTGTGCCATCATGTGTAGTTTTCCCCTAGTACACTTTACCTACGGATCCCTGAGTGCGACATTCATGGTATTCGTGTCCCCAAAATAAATAACCTGAGGGCTGCGTAACTACCTAAACAAACTCACTCACACGGACGACTTAAATAAAATTGCCGGCGCTAGACAGACATGCCGGGGGCGCACTCATATGTACAGTACATCTTAACCTTAACTTACAAATTTTACACTAAACCATGGCCCAGGATCATCGAACTCTGCAAAAAGAAAAGCAGTTAGCAGGGAGCCAGGCTGCCCGCATGCAGTCTCTGGCTCAAACAATGCAGGTGACAGGGAACGTGGCTGGCTGCTCACACGCAGTCCAAGGCCTTCCCTTTTGAACTGAACTCAGTGAACCACAACGGTGCTTGGGCTGCACAACGCAGTCTCCGTGCCAGCTCAAGTGGCACACGCAATGAACACAACGAATGGATGCATGGACACAAACACGGTGCACGGGCCGCCACTGCAGGCCCGTGTTGTAGCTGCCAACAGGGCAGTTCTTGCAGCTTGCAAACTGTTGCCTTGATCCTGGCGCACATGGAAATGAACAGGGGGGGGGGGCAAAGCAAAAATTGAACGGGGCTGGTGAACAGGGGCAGTGGGCATGGCATGGCAAAGGTGATCAGGCAAACACAGCCCGCAGAAGAAGACCGTTGCAGGCAAACACAGCCGGCAGATGAACTGGCCGGCACAGGCCTTGAAGAAAACAGCCAGCAGATGAACTGGCCGGCACAGGCCTTGAAGCAAACACGGCCAGCCGATGGCACAGGCCTTGCAGCAAAACAACAGCTGCCGATGAAGTTGGCCGGCCTCCGCCTTGAAGACAAAACACGGCCAGCCGATGAAGTTGGCCAGCTTTTGCCGTTCAGTGGAGGTTGGTGGAGGGAGTGCGGTGGTGCTGGCCACTTGGAAGGCGGGCTCGGACCCACCGACCTGTCTCCCTCCCGCCTATCGCCTTTGCCTGTCACTGTACATACCCACTCCCTTAATTTGTCAAACCCCAATTTAGCCCCAACTTATTTTTTTTCTGTTGTTTTTATTTTTACTTCCCCACTATAAATCGTCCCCTAACCCCCTTTATCGTCCTTGTTCGGCTAACCTATCCTGTCACCTAGCCTACTCCCAACCCCTACGTTCCCTTCCCGGAGAGAACAAGGGAGAGCTATCGGCCTGTGTCGAGGCCCAACTCAAGCCCCAGAATGGCCTCCCCAGAGTTCGGCGATCTTAACACCAAGTGGGTCCAGCGGCCCACAACGAGAGCGAGGGGATGGATGGTGCGGAGGGGTACACTTCCTAATCTACCCTAACCATTTAACTGTTAAACTACCCCGGGGCTTTCAACAAGCGCTTGGCGATTAAACTATTAGTTCTAACAACCCAGATTCCCGTCGCCTGTGTTGGTGTCCTTACAATTTCGGGCCTCGCCCCCCAATTTTCTCTCCGTGCCCTCACAC
This sequence comes from Eptatretus burgeri, assembly GCF_056783735.1. Taxonomy (NCBI): domain Eukaryota; kingdom Metazoa; phylum Chordata; class Myxini; order Myxiniformes; family Myxinidae; genus Eptatretus; species Eptatretus burgeri. Next base: position 57,748,539 of record NC_140977.1, read on the forward strand.
GGTCTCCTGGCTGGGACACGTGGCTCCCTTTGGCAGGCACGACCCTCTGCCGAATCTCCCGCTATGGCACCCCGGGCACTACACTGCCTCCGAGCCTACCAGCGCCCTAACACCGGGGAGTGCCCCCCGCCCCACCTCCCCTGAAACGCACACGTGGCAGGCCGGCCTCCCGGGCCCCTTTCCGAGGGTCACCCGTGCCCACAACACTGCCCACGCGGCTAATGGCGCCCCGGGCCCCCGCACCAAGCAGGCGCACCCGTGCCCACTACTCTATCCCGGCCCCCCATGGGCCCTTGGCCTACCGCGGCCGACTAGCCTGGTGCCCGGGGTACCCACTCAGCGATACTCACCTTTCGCAGCCACGCTCCCAAGCCCGTCAACAGGGCTCCTGCACCCCTCCAAATGGGTCTCGAGCCTACTTTCCCACCAACAACAAAACGACCTCCATTTTTCAATTTGACTAACCCCCTAACTCACTCTACACTGACCCCGGGGGTCCCTTGGGTGGGAGTCACTCCTCCCCCCAATCACTCATCGCACCATGCATTCCCCATTCACTCCACACACACAGACCCGCTGGCCTCACTCACTCACCAAGCACATGCTTCCACCTCACTCAACATGTCTTCACCTCATAACTCACCAACTCTTCAACACACACACCACTGAACTCTACCATTCTTCTAACTACATCCCCTAACTAACTCGTGCTCCCACGTCGTCCCTTAAACTACAGCACGTTCCTTTTAACACTACGTAGCTAAGCTACGTCCCCTCTACACATCCACAAGTCTGTCTCTGTCTCCTAACTCAAAAAAATCATTTTATTTCCCAACCTAAATCTCATCTAAATCCCTCTAACTAATCCATTCCACGGACTCCATGAGGACTTACCCCTGCCCCATGAAGTCGGTCTAACTAAGCTAACCCTTCCCCCTAACTAGTTTTCATCCTGTGCCCAGGGTTAAGGGGGTCTTTCACCCTTTGCCCAGGAATCCTGTACACCCGAAAGTGAGGCTTGCTTTTTTTTTTTTTTTTCCATGCGCAGCACCTGCGCGGCAACTCGCGCTCTTTGCACCTTGCAACTGCCCGTGACGTCATGCAGCTGCACGTGTTCCTCGTCCCTCCTTGGACGGGACCATCCGGCAGAGATACCCCTCCTGCCGGATTCCAACCCCACGTGCAGCCATGACGTCACCGTGCGCATATAAAAAAAAACACAAGCCACACGTCTCGAGGGGTTCCCCACGCGAACACATGTGCTTTGCCCGTTGGAGCTGAACACACACGATCGCGTGGAGAACCCGTCCGGTCCAAATCCATTTACCTGCCTAAACTTTGTCCGTCCGCGGGATCGGCAAATCCACCGCGTGCGTTTCCGGACCGGGACTTCACTCTCGCAAGCGAGCACGTGGCGGTCTCGTGCGTTGCACAGCACGAACCGCGTGCTCACTGCTGGGTGAACCCGGCACGGTCCTCGAAACAACTACAGCCGCTACTCGGCTTTCTCTCCTCTGTCGCCGTCTCCGTCGCCATTCCACACACGCATACCTGCGTGTCACGACGCACACAGTCCACACCATCACATTCACACGGGGAGACGCGGCTGCGTGCTCCCGCATGCCAACCGACATCTCCCTCTCATACCGCTCTCTCACACACACGGTCTCCCTGGCACACAGCGACCTTGCACACGGCCGTTCACTCACGCGTGCCTCACTACTCACACAAACCATACTACTCACACGTGGTGCTCCATTCACTCGCGCGGGGGCACTCACCCGCGGTGCCTCACCCACACACGCGAGGGCACTCAACCGCTGTGCCTCATCCACACACCGTGCCTCATCCACACACGGTTCCTCACCCACACACGCGGGGGCACTAACCCGCGGTGCCTCATCCATACAGGCCGTTTCACTCACACACACGGCCTCTTCCACACACGGTGCCCCATCCACACCCGGCGTGCTGGGAAGCACGCACTCTGGCACCATCGCCACCACACCACTCACACACGGGGTCGCTTCCACACACGGGGACGCACTCACACCTTGCACCACACACACAGGGACAACCACACTGGGGATTCGTGTCCCCACAAGGGTCTCCGGGGCCTCTATACCCCCCAAGCTCTCCGTGCACCCGTCCACAGCACTCCTCCTCTCAACCTCGCAAAGCACGACCGAACTCACCTGGTCGTGACTCACCTCAAGGGGGCATACTCCCTCCCCTCGTTCCTGGAGGAGGCCATCCAGGTGCTCGCACCGGGTCCCTGCACAGCCTCCGCGAGCTCACCCCCATTATCCTCCACTACCTCCGTGTGTGTGTGCGCGTCACTTACCCCGTCTTCCTCGTGTAGTCTTTCCTCTATTTTTTCTATCTCCCGTGTCTCTGCCAACTCTTCACCCTTTACCTCCCTTGTCTCAACTATTATTTCCTTTGTCACGGCCTTCATGCCCGCCTGCAGGCATCGGCCCATGTTCTGCGTCTCACCCCGCAGCTTTTTCGTTTCTTCCTTCATTTGCTTGTTCATGCCTTTCATTTCGTTTATAAATTCAGTTGTGTTTGCATCCATCTTCGTTTTTACTTCGTCCATTTGCTTGTTCATGTTCGCAATCATCTTCGCTGTCGTTTCCGCATACATTTTTGCCAGCATGGTGTATAGCTGGGTCATGTCGGGTGCGCTTGGGTGAGCCGTTTCGGCAGGGGTCGGGGGAGGGGTTTTGGTGGAGAGGGGGGGGG
>NC_140977.1:57756283-57768783 GCF_056783735.1 Eptatretus burgeri
CGGGCCTAACTACACATGTACTTACAGAGATACCTCACCTAAGGGACCTGAATGGTGGTTTGAGAATCTGGTAACCACAACACGACCCCCTCCCCTTTTTACAGACTCGTCCCGAGTAGTCAAATTTTCGTGTGCCATCATGTGTAGTTTTCCCCTAGTACATTTTACCTACGGATCCCTGAGTGCGACATTCATGGTATTCGTGTCCCCAAAATAAATAACCTGAGGGCTGCGTAACTATCTAAACAAACTCACTCACACGGACGACTTAAATAAAATTGCCGGCGCTAGACAGACATGCCGGGGGCGCACTCATATTTACAGTACATCTTAACCTTAACTTACAAATTTTAGACTAAACCATGGCCCAGGATCACTGAACTCTGCAAAAAGAAAGCAGTTAGCAGGGAGCCAGGCTGCCCGCATGCAGTCTCTGACTCAAACAATGCAGGTGACAGGGAACGTGGCTGGCTGCTCACACGCAGTCCAAGGCCTTCCCTTTTGAACTGAACGCAGTGAACCACAACGGTGCATGGGCCGCACAACGCAGTCTCCGTGCCAGCTCAAGTGGCACACGCAATGAGCACAACGAATGGATGGATGGATGGATGGACGCAAACACGGTGCACGGGCCGCCACTGCAGGCCCGTGTTGTAGCTGCCAACAGGGCAGTTCTCGCAGCTTGCGAACTGTTGCCTTGCGGATCCTGGCGCACATGGAAATGAACAGGGGGGGGCAAAGCAAAAATGGAACGGGGCGGTGAACGTGGGCAGTGGGCATGGCTTGGCAAAGGCAGCAGGCAAACACAGCCCGCAGAAGAAGGCCGCTGCAGGCAAACACAGCCGGCAGATGAACTGGCCGGCACAGGCCTTGAAGTACCACAGCTGCAGATGAAGTTGGCCGGCCTCCGCCTTGAAGCAAAACACGGCCAGCCGATGAAGTTGGCCAGCCTTTGCCGTTCAGTGGAGGTTGGTGGAGGGAGTGCGGTGGTGCTGGCCACTTGGAAGGCGGGCTCGGACCTACCTACCTGTCTCCCTCCCAACTATCGCCTTTGCCTGTCACTGTACATACCCACTCCCTTAATTTGTCAAACCCCAATTTAGCCCCAACTTAATTTTTTTTTTCTGTTGTTTTTATTTTTACTCCCCCACTATAAATCGTCCCCTAACCCCCTTTATCGTCCTTGTTCGGCTAACCTATCCTGTCACCTAGCCTACTCCCAACCCCTACGTTCCCTTCCCGGAGGGGAATAAGGGAGAGCTAACGTCCTGTGTCGAGGCCCAACGAAGCCTCAGAATGGCCTCCCCAGAGTTCGGCGATCTTAACACCAAGTGGGTCCAGCGGCCCACAACGACAGCGAGGGGATGGATGGTGCGGAGGGGTACATCTCCTAATCTACCCTATCCATTTAACTGCTAAACTACCCCGGGGCTTTCAACAAGCGCCTCTCGCTTAAACTATTGGTTCTAACAACCCAGATTCCCGTCGCCTGTGTTGGTGTCCTTACAATTTCGGGCCTCGCCCCCCAATTTTCTCTCCGTGCCCTCACACGGTCTCCTGGCTGGGACACGTGGCTCCCTTTGGCAGGCACGACCCTCTGCCGAATCTCCCGCTATGGCACCCCCGGGCACTACACTGCCTCCGAGCCTACCAGCTCCCTAACACCGGGGAGTGCCCCCCATGGCACCTCCCCTGAAACGCACACGTGGCAGGTCGGCCTCCCGGGCCCCTTTCCGAGGGTCACCCGTGCCCACAACACTGCCCACGCGGCTAATGGCGCCCCGGGCCCCCGCACCAAGCAGGCGCACCCGTGCCCACTACTCTATCCCGGCCCCCCATGGGCCCTTGGCCTACCGCGGCCGACTAGCCTGGTGCCCGGGGTACCCACTCAGCGATACTCACCTTTCGCAGCCACGCTCCCAAGCCCGTCAACAGGGCTCCTGCACCCCTCCAAATGGGTCTCGAGCCTACTTTCCCACCAACAACAAAACGACCTCCATTTTTCAATTTGACTAACCCAGCTAACTCACTCTACACTGACCCCGGGGTCCCTTGGGCGGGAGTCACTCCTCCCCCCAATCACTCATCGCACCATGCATTCCCCATTCACTCCACACACACAGACCCGCTGGCCTCACTCACTCACCAAGCACTCACCTCACAACTCTCCAACTCTTCAACACACACACCGCTGAACTCTGCCATCCTTCTATCTGCATCCCCTAACTAACTCGTGCTCCCACGTCGTCCCTTAAACTAGTAGCACGTTCCTTTTAACACTACGTAGCTAAGCTACGTCCCCACTACACATTCACAAGTCTGTCCATGTTCTCAAATGTCCCAAATAACTTTTATTTCCCAACCTAAATCTGGCTACAATCCCTCTAACTAATCCATTCCACGGACTCCATGAGGACTTACCCCTGCCCCATGAAGTCGGTCTAACTAAGCTAACCCTTCCCCCTAACTAGTTTCCATCCTGTGCCCCTGGGTAAGGGGGTCTTTCACCCCTTGCCCAGGAATCCTGTACACCCGAAAGTGAGGCTTGTTTTTTTTTTTTGTTTTTTTTTTTTATTCCATGCGCAGCACCTGCGCGGCAACTCGCGCACTTTGCACCTGCCCGTGACGTCATGCAGCTGCACGTGTTCCTCGTCCCTCCTTGGACGGCACCATCCGGCAGAGATACCCCTCCTGCCGGATTCCAACCCCACGTGCAGCCATGACGTCACCGTGCGCATAAAAAAAACAAGCCCCACGTCTCGAGGGGTTCCCCACGCGAACACATGTGCTTTGCCCGTTGGAGCTTAACACACACGATCGCGTGGAGAACCCGTCCGGTCCAAATCCATTTACCTGCCTAAACTTTGTCCGTCCGCGGGATCGGCAAATCCACCGCGTGCGTTTCCGGACCGGGACTTCACTCTCGCAAGCGAGCACGTGGCGGTCTCGTGCGTTGCACAGCACGAACCGCGTGCTCACTGCTGGGTGAACCCGGCACGGTCCCCGAAATAGCTACAGCCGCTACTCGGCTTTCTTTCATCTGTCGTCGTCGTCGTCGCCATTCAACCCACGCACACCTGCGTGTTACGACGCACACAGTCCACTCTATCACATTCACACCGGGAGACGCGGCTGCGTGCTCCCGCATGCCAACCGACATCTCCCTCTCATACCGCTCTCTCACACACACGGTCTCCCTTGCACACAGCGACCTTGCACACGGCCGTTCACTCACGCGTGCCTCACTCACACAAACCATACTACTTACACACGCGGGGGCACTCACCCGCGGTGCCTCATCCACACTCCGTGCCTCACTCACACACGCGGGGGCACTCAACCGCGGTGCCTCATCCACACACGCGGGGGAACTAACCCGCGGTGCCTCACTCATACTGGCCGTTTCATCCACACACACGGCCTCTCTCACACACGGTGCCTCATCCACACACGGCGTGCTGGGAAGCACGCACTCCGGCACCATCGCCACCACACCACTCACACACGGGGTCGCTTCCACACACGGGGACGCACTCACACCTTGCACCACACACACAGGGACAACCACACTGGGGATTTGTGTCCCCACAAGGGTCTCCGGGGCCTCTACACCCCCCAAGCTCTCCGTGCACCCGTCCACAGCACTCGTCCCCTCAACCTCGCAAAGCACGACCGAACTCACCTGGTCGTGACTCGCCTCAAGGGGGCATACTCCCTCCCCTTGTTCCTGGAGGAGGTCATCCAGCTGCTCGCACCGGGTCCCCACACGCTCCGCGAGCTCACCCCCATTATCCTCCACTACCTCCGTGTGTGTGTGTGCGTTACTTACCCCGTCTTCCTCGTGTAGTCTTTCCTCTATTTTTTCTATCTCCCGTGTCTCTGCCAACTCTTCACCCTTTACCTCCCTTGTCTCAACTATTATTTCCGTTGTCGTCATTTCGTGTCTCGTCTCACACGTTTTGGTCTCCCCATTTAATTTTTCCCTCTTGGTCACCGTCGATTCCTCTGTCACGACCCTTGCCCAACACGCCCCCCGAATTATTTTTTCACCCGCCTCCACCGCGGGCCTGTCAGCCGTTGCACCCCCTTCCAGCTCGCCTGCTCCCACACGTGGAGTCGCCATTCCCAGCTCCCTGGTCACGGCCTTCATGCCCGCCTGCAGGCATCGGCCCATGTTCTGCGTCTCACCCCGCAGCTCTTTCATTTCTTCCCTCATTTGCTGTGTATTCGCATCCATCGTCGTTTTCACTTCATTTGTATTTGTATCCATCTTTTCGTTCATGCCTTTCATTTCGTTTTTTATTTCATTTGTCATTGCCGCATTCATTTGTGCCAGCATGGTGAATAGCTGGGCCATGTCGGATGCACTCAAGTGAGCCGTTTCGGCAGGGGTTGGGGAAGGGTCTTGGTGGAGAGGGGGGGGGGAGGTGTCATACACCGCGGCCGCTGCCGCACCCACCTCGGGCCCTGGGTTCAGTTGGGCGAGTCCGTGTTCCTGCACAATCAACATTTCCTGCTCGGGGATTCCATCCTGGACCATGGATTCTACATTATTACACATATACATTTCTAATACCCCCGGCTCCCGCTCGCCTTGAGACGCCATCTTGCTTCTCGTGAAGGGTTAATTTAGCTCGCTCGTAATTTGGAGGGAATCGGGGGTCGCTTCTCTCACCCCTGGACCGATTCCCGTGAATTTAGCCGGAGACAGGAGAGCCCGTTTTCCTGTTCTCCGATACCAGTGCCGCGAGGAGGGCGATGGATTTGTATCGCACGACCTGACACCAGTGTTGCGGTTTTCGCGCCCGCCGGCGTGCTGACGGCCACGTAACTCGAATCGCGGCACGTCGCCCACCGGACGGACAATCCAGTCGTGACCCTCTCGGACTAACGCCGGGAACCAGTCACGGGTGGACCTTTCGGTCTCACCGCGATCGAGCCAATCAGCCCCCGCGTGGGATAGGGTTGCTCGCCAAATTCGAACTACCTAAGTACCCACGCGGAGGGTAGACCGGGCGATCGCACCTCGCCGCAGGTCGACTTCGGACACGGGCCACTTAAGCGACCCGTTCCGTACTATCAGAATAACCGAGCGGTGTTATCGTCGACCTCGACGGTTCGATTAATTATCGGGCGTATTCAGCCCACTACCAACCCTTTACGTGAAGCAAGATGGGGATTCAATGGAGGAAAAGACGAAGCGAAGCGGGAGAACAGTTCAACAATAAAGCACATTTATTCGCGGCACACGGGAAGCACACAAATACAATTCCACCAAAAGCACACAAAAAAAAGAAAACACAATTCCATTTACACAAAAAGCAAATATAAAAGCGAAGACACAGTGCAGAGCTAATACCGACTACCGAGCACACGGCAACACTTATACAATTCTACTTCACAGACGGCGCCGACAACACATACCAAAAACCAAGGAAAAGAAATACCTCAAGAATGAGGCAGGCCTGAGGCCGAGACCGGGTCGCGCCTACCCGTCTGGTGATGAGACGCGGAGCGGCGATGGCCCCGCAACCCGCGGGCCTCGTGGACGGTGTCTGGTAGGGGGTGGGAACGGGGCCCCCTTGGTCGCACTATCTCAGCGCGGGGGGAAACAGGAGGGGGTTGCTGATGCTCGGGGTATAGAGGAGCTTTATTATCCCTGGTGTGCGTCTCCACCTCGGCCAGGTCGCGCTGCCGGCCTCCCTCGGGCGTGCAGCTCCTGGCACCGACGCGAGCACCCCCTCGTCCGACTCTCTTCAGCTTCTCCAGCCACTGCAGGCTTCGGGCTCCAGACTTCCACACTCGTCCCCTCCGTTCCGACTCGTTCTCGTTCTCGTTCTCGTTCTCGTTCTCGTTCTCGTTCTCGTTCTCGTTCTCGTTCTCGTTCTCGTTCTCGTTCTCGTTCTCGTTCTCGTTCTCGTTCTCGTTCTCGTTCTCTCGACTGACGAACACCGTCCTTTTTATCCCCCCCGTAGCTTTGCCTTTGACCCCCTCCCTTTGACCTTTCACCTCGCTCCCCATTGGCCCGAGAAAAAGTGGGCGTGAAGGCTTTTTGATCCACAAATTTGCATATATCGATCGTTCTGGAGGCGGGGCCAAATCGCCCCTCGCTCACCGATTGGACGGCAAAAAGTGGGCGTGTGTCGTTTTTGATCCGTTTTTGAAGCACAAAATCCGTGATTTTGTACACGCTGTTCAACGTGCGCCCTGCACGAGTCCAACACCGGTACCCACAGCGGGGCAAGAACGGTGGCGATGCTACGGTTGCGAGGTGTGACGTGAAGGTCGTGGCGGTTGTGGTGAAGCGGTGGTTGTGGTCGGTGGTTGATGTTGTGGTTGTGATCATGGCGGTTGGTCCAAAATAAAGATAATAAAAGAAAAACGGCTATCCTGAAGAGTCGCAGCTCGCATAAATGACATGTATTCCCACTAGACAACGGGTTTGGGCCTAACTACACATGTACTTACAGAGATACCTCACCGAAGGGACCTGAATGGTGGTTTGCGAATCTGGTAACCACAACAATATATATATATATATATATATATATATATATATATATATATATATATATATATATATATATATATATATATATATATATATATATATATATATATATATATATATATATATATATATATATATCCAAAGGGGGTGTGGAGGGAGAGGGTTAAAATGTCTGCCATATTTTTGAATTTATTAAAGGGAGACAACAATTGCCCCTCTGAGTCACAAAAGAATCACCACGTCAAGGCCTTCAACCCTAATGGAAGAGGAGTCAGTTGGGGATATGTTTACAGTTTGCACTGTACTGAATGTACTGTACAGTCTGTGCCTGTACATATTGCACTGTAATTTTTGTACTGTACCAATTACAAACGTTGGTTTAAGAGATATTTACCACAGTCGGTATCAAAATAATAGACTTATTTCTGCTCGTTGTACATCTCCCATGCAGAGTTCTTTTGGCCGCTTGTGGTCCAACTCAGGGATGTGGAGTGGTGCAACAGGTGGAGGAGATGGGATGCGTGGTGCTGAAGGAAGTCATGGTCGACCTCTCTATGGTGGTGGTGGTCGTACTGCTGCTGCTGGTGATCATGTGGCCGTGTGGTATGCTGGGTTCTACACCGTGGTCACTATACTCAGGACCGGCCTGTCCATTCTTTGGGACGGAGAGAACACTCTGCACATCCAACTGCAACCTCATTGGAAGGTAAGTGTGGGCCAGCCAAACAGGTGGACAATCAGAAATCAGTCAAAAGTAGATTGTCAAATCTATTTATTTGGTTCTTGATACAACTGTGTGGATGATGGGGACCCAAATAGATGGACAGCTTGACAGATGGACAGCCAAATGAATTGTGAATCGTCAATGTGGACAGCCAAATAGATGCATTATCTATCTCCTATAAATGGAGGAGGTGTGTGTGTGTGTGTGTGTGTGTGTGTGTGTGTGTGTGTGTGTGTGTGTGTGTGTGTGTGTGTGTGTGTGTGTGTGTGTGTGTGTGTGTGTGTGTGTGTGTGTGTGTGTGTGTGTGTGTGTGTGTGTGCGCGCGCGCGGGTGTGTGGCATGTTTTTTGTGTTCTACTGGAACATTCTGATGTGGAGTGTAATACACCAAAATGATTATCACGACCTTCTGAGTTTATTAGGCTAATTAATTACAAAGAACCCAGAAGAATTCCCATGATTTAAACACACGACGTGTTCAGGTGTATAGAGCGGCTTCGTAGGTCGTTCCACGGCATGGCATTCTATTTACAAAATAAATAACAAAAAGTATAATAACATTGTAACAAAGCAGAGACGAGAAAGAGGGGCGGGAGTGGGAAGGACAAAACATTGGGGAACAGAAACATTAGGAGATCTGTGGAAGGGAGAGGGATGGGGTGGGGAACATGGGGAATACAAGATGGATATTACAGGGACTTTCAGGAAGGAAAGCAAGAAATTTGAAGGAGGTGGGTTTGGGGTGGATTATCGAGGTAGAAAAGATCGAGGATTTGGATGGGGGATGATAAGAGGTGGTGGTGAACAGCTGTTTTGAAGGCCTGGAGGGAGGAGTGGGATTGAATAGAGTGAGGGAGTTTATTCCAAAGGTGGAAAAAAGAGGAATGAAAGAGTGAAGGTGAGCAGTGATTCATGATTTTGGTAGTTTTACCAGAAGGGGATTGTTGGTGGACGTTGAGTGCCCTGTGGAAATATGGTGGGGACAAATCGCAGAGAGAGCAGGGGGGGCGAGGCTGGAGGGGAGATGGTAGAAGACAGAAAGACCACTGACGAGCCTGCTGTGAGAGAGTGAGAAGCCCAAAGATAGCCTCATCGCGGGAGATGCCAATGATCCGAAATGCTTTGGTTTCCACAGCGTGAAGCCGAGAAAGGTGGGAGGCAGGAGCACCAGCCCAGATGGGAGAGCAGCACTCCATCAGGCTGCGGACGAAAGCTTTGTAAGTGGTCAGGAGCTCAGGTGGGCCGAGGAAGGACTTTGTATGATTGAGGATTCCCAGTCAGTGACTGCCTTTGGAGGTGAGGTTTGAAATGTGGCTTTCGCAAGAAAGGTCATGGCAGATAGTGAGACCCAGAAGCTTGAAAGAAAGGACTTCTTCCAGAGGATTGTTGAGAAAGTGGATGGGGGGGGGGGTTCTAAATGGTCATTTTGGAGAGACATAGTGAGAGTGTGAGATTGTCTGGATTGAAAGACATGTTCCACGTGTTGGACCAGTTTGTGATTTTATCCAGATCTGCAGTGAGCGAAGAAGCTGCTGCTTGCTGCTCTGAGGGATGACAGATGGAACGGCAGAGGGTGGAGTCATCAGCAAAGAGATAAAGAGGATTTTCCAGAGAATTGGAGAGATCATTGATGAAAACCAGAAAAAGAACAGGGCCCACAATGCTACCTAGAGAAATTCCAGCCTGGACAGGAAGAGGGGATGATAGAACTCCATTGAGGGCCACACGTTGACTGCAGCAGGAGAGGATGTCTGCGAGCCGTGAGTGGAGATGTCCTTGGATACCATAGGAAGAGAGTTTTGTGAGCAGGGCAGGGTGCCAGACAGTGTCAAAAGCACGTGATATGTCTTGGGAGATGGTTCTGATTTCATGTCTGGCATTGAGGACCTCCATCCATTGTTGGGAGAGCAGAAGCAGCATATCCAGGGTAGAGTGACCTGGTCTGAAACCAAATTGATGATCGGAAATCGAGCCATTGGAGAAGAGGAAGGATTTAATGTCTGAAGCAATGATGGATTCCATAACCTTGCTGATGATTGGGAGAAGGCTGATTGGTCTGTATTTGCAGGGATCTGTTTTTGCACCTTTTTATGCAGGGCAGTAAAATTTGCTGATTTCCAAGCAGATGGCAGATGACCTTGAGCAAATGAGAGGGTGAATAGAACAGAGAGAGGGTGAGCAAGAGCATACGAGCAGGTTTTTAGGACACGTGGGCAGATGCCGTCTGGACCGGTTGCAGAATCTGAGTCTAGGTTTGACAGCAAGCTCTCCACCTTGTCAGGAGAAAACGACACAGAGTCCAGGGACAGTTGGGTGCGACTGGGTAAGGTGGGTACAGAAAGCGATGGGTTTCATACACAAGATTTCGATGCAAACACCGAGTTTAGGCATTCAGCCTTTTCACATGCGGTATCAGCAGTGCAGTCATTTGAGTTAAGGGAGGGGATGGAGGGGGAACATACACCAGAAACAGATTTGATTAGATACCACCAGGATGTTGAGGAGGGAGAGAGGTTTGAAAGTTCAGACTTGAGATTAGAAAGATGTTGTTTTCTAGCTCTCCTGAGGGTAGATACACACTTGTTCCAAGCTTTATGGAAGGAACTGAGATTACCCTCAGTTGGGTTTGCTTTCCATGAGGCAAAGGCAAGTTGTTTCAGGACAATTGCCTCACCACAAGCTTCAGTGAACCAAGGGCGGGAGGAAGGGTAGGGCAACTGAAGATGAGAGGGGATAAATCTGTGCACGAGGGAGAGCAAGTTTCGTTGGAAGAATTCCCAGGATGAGTTGATGTTGGAGAAAGTAGCGATAGGAGACCAGTCTATAATTTTGATGGCTGCTTGGAGACCGTGCCATTCAGCTTGAGTGAAATGCCAGACTCGACGGCGGTGAGGTGGTTCTCTGATCATCGCCAGAGAGATGTCCCCTTTGACAAGGACATGGTCAGAAGAACCGATTGGAGCGAAGGAAGAGCAGCAGATATTTTCAGGGAAATTTATCAAAATCAGATCCAGAAGAGATGGAGTACCATTGGTTGAGATCTGGGTCGGGAAGTTGACAGATTGAGTCAGTCCCAATGAGTTGCTGAAGTGCCATGACAGGTGAGAGAGGTACCCACACCGATCCAACTGGCATGATGACAATTGAAGTCACCACATATGAGGAAGAGAGAGTTTGGATGAGAAGATAGAAGTTGGTCCATGTTTTCGGATAGTGAGGTGTAAATTGAGTCATCACTGTTCGGTGGACGGTACAGTACACATATAAACATGAGGTTGGCGTGAAGGGGAAGCCGTAGCCAGAGGTATTCCTGGGGGAGTGGGGGAGGGAAGGCAGTGCATGGAGAGTGAGGAATAGAGTATTTGATGAAGAGAGCAACTCCTCCACCAGGATGATGCTCAGGTTTTTCATACCGGAGGATGGAGTAACCGGGGAGAGATACTTGGGAGTCAGACACATCTTGTGGGAGGAAAGTTTATGTTAGGCAGATTATGTCTGGTTTGTCAGTGGCAACCTGTATGGAAAGATCTGAAAAGTTTAAGCGAAGGCCCCGGATATTTGAGGTCCACACTGTTAATGAAGATGGAGGGAGGATGTTTTGGGTGCAGGAGGTGGAGGGGGGGAGGGTAGGACAAGGACGATGGACGAGGGCGGGAGGTTAGGAGGGTTTTTGAAAGAGTGTGGGGGATTGCACAATAGCTTGGGGAGGGGCCGGATGAGGAGGAGAAAAGGCTCTGTGGAGCTGGGGGAGAGGGGGGACAAGAGAGGGGCAAGAAGGCAGTTGAGGATTTGAGGTGGTGGAGTGAAGAGATGGAGGTGAGAGGGCAGTGGAAGGAGGCAGCTTTGTTGTATGAGAGAGGGGGGCAACTTTGAGAAGGATGAGTGAGGGGATGAATGGTGGGAGAAAGGTGAGGGGGGAGTTTTTGAGAGAGGTGAGAGGGAGGCTTGGAGGGAGAAGAGTGTGATGGTTGCTTTGAGAGTGAGGGGTGAGAGGGGTGAGTTGGCACTGAAATTGGAAAAAAAGAATGGTTGATGGAAAGTGAACATTCATAGCAAACTGGGGTTTTTTAAGTTTTAGGTCAGAGATGCGATTAAACACGTTTCTTGAGGGATGCAATAAAGGAGAATTCAGAGAATGGAGAAATAAACGCTGTAACAGTTGGATTTTTTAGACAAGGTTTGAAGGAGAGGTCGTATGGAGAGCAGTCTGTTTTTTTTTTTTTTTTTTTTTTTTGCATACCTTGGTCGAGGCTCGTATGAGAGCTAACACACAACTCACAGCAAGGAGGCATGAGACAAGAGGGGCGGGAGTGGAAGGGACAAAACAGTGGGGAACAGACACATTCGGTGAACTGTGGAAGGGAGAGGGAGGGGGATGGGACGGGGAACATGGCGATGAGAAGATGGACGTTTCAGGGACTTTCAGGAAGGAAAGCAGGAGAAATGAAGGAAGTGGGCTTGGGTGGATTATCGGGGGTAGAAAAGATCGAGGATTTGGATGGGGGAAGATAAGAGGTGGTGGTGAACAGCTGTTTTGAAAGCCTGGAGGGAAGAATGGGAAAGAATAGAGTGAGGAAGTTTATTCCAAAGGCGGGAAAAAAGAGGAATGAAAGAGTGAAGATGAGCAGTGATTCGTGATTTTGGTAGTTTTACCAGAAGGGGGTTGTTGGTGGACCTTGAGCGCCCTGTGGAAATGTGGTGGGGACAAATCGCAGAGAGAGCAGGGGGGGCAAGGCTGGAGAGGAGTCGGTAGAAGACAGAAAGACCACCGAACAACCTGCGGTGATTGAGTGAGAGGCCCAAAGACTCAGCTTCATTGCGGGAGATGCCGATGATCTTAAATGCCCTGGTTTCGACAGCGTGAAGCCGAGAAAGGTGGGAGGCAGGAGCACCAGCCCAGAGGGTAGAGCAGTACTCCATCAGGCTACGGACAAAAGCTTTGTAAGTGGTCAGGAGCTCAAGAGGGCCGAGGAAGGACTTAGCACGACGGAGGATTCCCAGTCGGCGACTGGCTTTTGAGGCGAGGTTGGAAATGTGACTTTCCCAGGTAAGGTCATGGCAGATAGTGAGACCCAGAAGCTTGAAAGAAAAGACTTCTTCCAGAGGATTGTTGAGAAAGTGGATGGGGGGGTTTTGTAAACGGTCCTTTCGAAGAGACATAGTGAGAGTGTGAGATTTGTCTGGATTGAAAGACATGTTCCACGTGTTGGACCAGTTTGTGATTTTATCCAGATCTGCAGTGAGTGAAGAAGCTGCTGCTTGCCGG